>NC_057804.1:77031899-77331899 GCF_018294505.1 Triticum aestivum
CGCTGGGCGCATAGCTCCATAATTCTCCCACCATAGACTGGCGGGGCCTTCAAGATGATATGCGGCAAAGGTGACCTTGTCAGCCTCCGCTACCAGCGCGGAACGCAGCTTGTGAGAAATACTGCGAAGCCAGTCATCAGCGTCGAGAGGCTCGACGGAGTGGTGGAACGTGGGTGGATGCAATTTGATAAAATCACTAAGTGACACCACGTTAGCCCTCTGATGGTGTGCTGTATTCTGTTCAATACGCTCCAACAAACGGTTTGTCTCCCGCTTGTTTCTCTCAGCTTCCATCATCACCTCGGCTAGTGAAGGAGGATGAGGCAGATTTTCATTCCTGGCTTCACTGCCTTCGGCCTGCTCTTGAGAAGCAGGGTTGGCGCGCGTGTTGACCATCCTAGGTAAACAAGACAAAGATTTAGTCAGAATGATAAAATTCCGACATAGGAATACATAATGTGAGGAATAACTCGGAATGCAAGATGATCATCCGTATGACATGGTAGATACAGAAACTGCTTCTTTTATTCCATCGTCATACACACCATACAAGGTTTAGTACAAGACCAAACGAAGTACTATTACGGTGAAAAGGGATTACATCTCATCGGAGGCATTCCAAACTCCTATACATTATTTTTCTACAACTCCGGAAAGAGTACAAACTAGGTCATATCCCACGAGTCACGCGGAACGATAGATGACACAGCTAGTGCAAACTAGGGATACTACCCCTAACTCAGACCGATCCGTAGTAGTCCTCATAAAAGTCACCTCCATAGCCTGGAAGCTCAACATGTTCATCCGGAAACAGATGATCTCGCGGAGCTTGTGGACCATAGGGGCTAGGATGAGGCCTTGGACCAACAAACGGTGGCCTGCGGGGACCGCGAGGTGGGGTGATGCCTCCTACATCACGCCAAACCATCACGTCAGGCAGAGCAGATCTCACAGGATAGAGATCGCGCATATCTGAGAATCCAGCTTGCACCGCCGGTGCGAACCGAGTCAAAGTGGCCCAGTGGTCAGCACGGGTATTGAAGAGCTCTAACCTTAAGGCCCGATTTTCACGATCCTTAACCTCGAGCATCTCAGCAGTGGTGCGAGTTCGTGAATCCTCCTGAGTGGAATCAGCATAAATAGCTTGGAGATATCCTTGTGCTCCCGGAAGTGATCCTGGCATATACCGGAAATCAGAGTCCCGAAATAAACCAGATCTGACTCGCATAATGGTCATCATGGAGTAGGCGGCATCCTGCACAGCCATCTCAATAGTAACCCCGAGTCCATAGGAGCAGTGAAGAGGCTCAGTGGATCCAGGATAAGATGGAAATATCCTGACAGTGCAGAGATACTGGCTTTGATTGAAGTCCCGGAATTGCTCTTCGACCGTGTACTCAGGATACCAGCGGTATCCAGCCTCAGTCATTACCCTGACCAACTTAGCAGTATGGCCGGGTACATCTAGGCATCGAGTCAGGCGAACCACTTGATTGAGGTCGCGAGTGGCCATCTGAAAGCATAATCATAATGCAAAGGCATTAGAATTTCTAGCAAAATTTCGACAGCATAACAGCTGTAAATGCTCAAAAAGGATTTTGAGACATTTGACAAAGGATTTCGTACACACTCAACATCATCATATCAAAGTTCTGAAACCATGTTGGCAACACAATGTGGTAGTAGAACTGAACTAGGCTTGTAACCATCAAACTTATAAGGTACTACTGATTAGTAACACGTGATCCTGATAGAGAGAACAGATCCTAATTCCTTAACCCCCGGTGGAAGAATGGACTGACTCAGATCAGAAAGTCATAAGGTATAAGGAGTAAAAAGAGCCTTACGTTCCAACCCACAAACAATTCCCCTACATATAACTAAAGAATTTCTAGACTCAACATCGACCAGTTTGGCTTGGAGAACCTACAGGCAGTCCGGCTCTGATGCCAACGCTGTCAGGACCCCGACTCGATGTCACATCGATCTAGCTGGTAACACCTCATATCACTTTGCGGCCTCACGCACGGTATCCCCACGGGTGTCGTCTTACCTTTTCCCGGGACCGTTTGCGCCTTTTGGCTCACGTATATGATAGTGTCGCTAGCATCCATATGATAAAGAGCCCGGGCTGACATGACTAGTCGTAAACCCAAAGTGGCACAGACTTACAGGGACAGGCATCCATGACCCATCTTCGAACGTGTCGGTCATCAGCAAGTGGGTCCGGGCTGTAGCACTGGGCTAGCAGGACTCCGGTAAACCGGGCTGTAGCGGGCTAACAGGACTCCGGTACTCAAAGCGTGACATTTCCCCGAAGGGACAGACACAGGAACGAAGAAGGACACATGCCGGCCAGCCTAAGTGTTCCAGAGCAGTAGCAAGCTAACATGGCTCAGCGGTAACACTAGGAGACATTTCCCGGTAAGAGAGGCTACTAAAGATAAACAACTAGATAGTCAGATCCCACACATACCAAGCATTTCAATCATACACACAATATGCTCGATATGTGCAAATACAACGAAGCATCACAACATGACTCTATGACACAAGTACTTTATTTAAGGCTCAGGGAGCCATACATAACATACACAAAGGTACGGGTCTCACGACCCAACATACAAGTCATACAGTCATACAAGCCAGCAGCGGAAGTACATTGTCTGGGTATAGACAACTAGTAAAATAAAAGAGGCTTGGAAGCCTAACTATACTACGTGGTCCATCACAAGCTCAGGGTCACCACCTGGGTCTTTAGCCTACTCGTTGATGTCAACGTCTACATAGAACCCATCAGAAGGGGTTGCAGCGTCTTCTGTAAAGAAATGTAAATTATAGCAACATGAGTACAAAGGTACTCAGCAAGACTTACATCAGATCCTACATACATGCATAGTATCAAGAATGGTTGGTGGAGTTATTGCAGCAAGCCAGCTTTGACTCTTGGCTAGACTATCCTACGATACTCCAACTTGAAATGTTTTGCGCACACGAGTCCACTACTCACCACTTCAATACACTACCGAGGATCCACCTCCGTCTTCCTACGGAAGAGCCATCCTCGGCACTCACACTTGTCTTGAGGCTTTTAGTAGTTTCCATTTACTTGTCTATGAACTGTATAGGCAACCAAGTAGTCCTTTACCGCGGACGTGGCTATTCGAATAGATCATGATAACCCTGCAGGGGTGTACTTCTTCATACATGTTTCCACCACTTAGCGTCTGCACACGACATGTGCTCGGCAGACTTCAAGCGAAAGCCGACGTGGGTGTAGACCACGACCTACCTAAACACTTAAGCCTCTAGTCCAGGTTTATCGCCTATTCAGGTTCCATCCGCAGGGAGTCCGGCCGAGGTTTCCCATACGGCCCCGAACGATGTGAACAGGGTTCCCGAGATACCTAACGGGTATTCGGTACACCCGGCCACGTACCTACCGCATCACAGCCCACCCCTTCGGTCAGCGCTGTCCACGGCCTCCAGTAGGCTACAAACACCAGAAACTACTTGCAACTCCTGGACAGAGAGCTAGGGTGAATAAGAAGTCGAGCGGGGTCATATTTCAGGGCCCAATGCATGGTAGTAGCTGTATCTTAAATCACACATACAGATCTCAGTGCTTAAGGTCGGCTTCAATGAAACAACCCACCATGTACTCCTACATGGCCTCTCATCGATACCTTTACCAAATCGTGTTCACCACACCACTCTCATTACCGACATAATCATTTCACTCTAGCCCATCACCCAGATGAACCAGACCTGACACGACTCTAAGCATAGCAGGCATAGCAAGGTAGGAACAACACATACACATGGCTCAATCAACTCCTACACATGCTAGTGGGTTTCATCTAGTTACTATGGCAATGACAGGTCATGCAGAGGAAATGGGTTCAACTACCGTAGCACACAGCAGTTTGAATCGCGTTGTCTTAATGCAGTAAAAGAGAGCAGGAGCGAGAACATGGGATTGTATCGATATGATCAAATGGTTGGTTGCTTGCCTGATGGTTCGATGCACTGATATGGTTCTTCGTTAGGGTAATCACGGTACTCCTCGGGGGCAGAACCTGTCGCAAAGGACATCGATACACAAGCATCACCAAACAATGTGCAACAATATGATGCATGCATGAAACATGGCAATATGAGTGTGTTGGGCTAATGCAACTAAAACCAGAGGGGTTTGAACAAATTTGAATCAAAGATTCAAATTTCAAACTCAAACATGGCCTTTTAAAGTGCTTTTCCTTGTTTTGCTTAAAACATCAATTTAACTTGTTTGATCATGCATGAAAATAGTACAGATGGATAGATTGAATTTTTCTGATCATTTTTCATATATAATTTGTCCAATTTGGAGTTACAGAATAAAAGTTATGAATTTTTGAAGTTTAAATAATATTCTGGAATTTCCTGATTTAATTTAAATCCAGAATATAATTATTGCGCCAGCATGACGTCAGCATGACGTCAGTGGTCAACTGCGGCTGGCTGAAGTCAAACCTGATGTGTGGGGGCCACACGTCAGTGACAGGGGGGGTTTAACAGGTTTAATTTAATCCTAATTAGGGATTAGAGGCGCTGGGGCCCACTGTCAGTGTCAGGGGGGTTGACTAACAGTAGTTAGCGCTAACCTAACCACCTGGCCGACAGGGCCCACGCGTCAGTGACCCTGGGGGGTCAAACCCCAGGTCGGACAAGTCAAACCCCACCGGCGACATGACGCCGGCGAGGTCCGAGACGGCGGCGAAAGTGCTTTTTGCCATTCCGACAACCAAATGGACGGCGGAAGGCATCTACGTGTTGCTGAGGTTGAGCCGCGACTATTGGTGGTGGTGGTTGGGCTCGGGGTGGCCGGAGTTGACGACGGCGAGCTCGGCTGCGGCGGCCAGAGTTCGGGTGCGGTCGGAAACGGCGTTGCAGGGCGTTAGGGGAGGTGTTGGTGCGTGCTACGTGCTCCTAGTGAGGTGTGGAGCACGATGGTGTGCTCGGTTGGGCGCTACGGCGACCGTGGCCACGACGGCGACATCGTCGGCGGCGTGGAGCTCTCGGCCGAGGTGGGGCTAGGGCCTAGAGGTCGGGAGAGACCAGGGGAGAAGGGGGAAACGACTCGGGGGCTCACCGCGGTTGCAGTGGGCGTCGAAGCGGGCTCGGGGACGCGCCGGAGACGACGAATTTGACAGCGACGGTGGTCGGAGCCCGAAGAGGGGAACGGCGACGTGGCGGCGATGCAGGGCTTCCGGAGACCCGTGGAGCGGTGGGGAGGAAGAGGGAGTCGAGGCAGAGCTCCTGAGCTAGTCGGGGGAGCGAGGGGTGGTCGGAGACGGCGGCTATGGCGAACGGCAGCGATGGTGGTGTTCGGCCATGAGAGAGAGGGAGGGAGCAGCACGGGAGAGAGAGAGGGATAAGGCCAGGGGATCGGGGCGGCACCGAGAAGAAGCGTCGCGGCGTCGCGCTGGCGAGGGAGGCAGGCAGACGGGCTGGTGGCGTGGCGCTCCGGCCGTGCGCGCGCGCCGGCCACACGCCTGGCCGACTGGCGCCAGGAGGACGACGACGGTGGTGGGCTGGGCTGGCTTGCTGGGCCGGCCAGCTGGCTGGGCCGCACAGGGAGGAGCCCAGGTAAGTTTTCCCCCCTTTTTTTCTATTTCTGTTTTTATTTAATATATCTGCAACTTTGTTGAATTAAATAAAATACCTAGGCAACTTCAAAAATCACCAAACTATTCCTGGCCCATAGTTGGATTATTTCCAACATGAAACATTTTAGTTTGGAGATATTTGAGCATTTAAATATTTTATATTATTTTAAATGCCCAAATTCAAATATTTATGATTTAATTCAAAAACCCTAGGATGGCCTAGGAAAATGTGCACCACTTTTGGCAGAGGTTCTGAACCAAGACAAAAATGATGGGCATTTTAGAAGGGCATTTCAGGTTCATTGAAAAATTATTTTAGTAACCCTAGTTGGTTTCAGAGGGGTCTGGGGGTTCTGTCATCCCCATTTCAAGTTTCTGATGAAAGAGTAAACATGATGCAACACTCTAATGCATGACTAGCTAGGGTGTGACAAATATTTAATTCTTTGACCGTTTACCACCCTCGGACTTGTGCCTTCGAAGTTGTTGATCTTTATGGCGCCAGAACGATAGACCTCCTCGATAATGTAGGGACCTTCCCATTTAGAGAGAAGCTTTCCTGCAAAGAATCTTAAACGAGGGTTGAATAATAACACATAATCTCCTACGTTAAACTCACGCTTTTGTATCCTTTTATCATGCCAGCGCTTGACTTTTTCTTTGAATAGCTTGGCATTCCCATAAGCTTGGGCTCTCCATTCATCAAGTGAGCTAATATCAAACAACCTCTTCTCACCGGCAAGTTTGAAGTCATAATTGAGCTCTTTAATAGCCCAATATGCTTTATGTTCAAGTTCAAGAGGTAAATAACAAGCTTTTCCATAAACCATCTTATATGGAGACATACCCATAGGATTTTTGTATGTAGTTCTATAGGCCCATAATGCATCATCAAGTTTTTTGGACCAATTCTTTCTAGATCTATTAACAGTCTTTTGCAAAATTAACTTGAGCTCTCTATTGCTCAACTCTACTTGACCACTAGACTGCGAATGATAAGGAGATGCGATTCTATGATTAACATCATACTTAGCAAGCATCTTAATGAAAGCATCATGAATAAAATGTGAACCACCATTAGTCATAAGATATCTAGGGACTCCAAACCTCGGAAAAATAACTTCTTTAAGCATTTCAATAGAAGTGTTATGATCAACACTACTAGTTGGAATAGCTTCTACCCACTTAGTAACATAATCAACAGCAACTAAAATATGTGTATAACCATTAGAGGCAGGAAAAGGTCCCATATAATCAAAGCCCCAAACATCAAATGGTTCAATAACAAGAGAATAATTCATAGGCATTTCTTGACGTCTACTAATATTACCAATTCTTTGACATTCATCACAAGACAAGACAAACTTACTAGCATCTTTGAAGAGAGTAGGCCGATAAAAACTGGATTGCAATACCTTATGTGCAGTTCTGTCTCCAGCGTGGTGTCCTCCATATGATTCAGAGTGACACTTACGTAGGATCTGTTCCTGTTCATACTCAGGTACACAACGTCTAATAACACCATCTACTCCTTCTTTATAAAGGTGTGGGTTATCCCAAAAGTAATGTCTTAAATCATAAAAGAACTTTTTTTTGCTGGTATGTGAAACTCGGTGGTATAAATTTAGCAACAATGCAATTATCATAATCAACATACCAAGGAGCAGTACGAGAAGCATTAACGACCACTAATTGTTCATCGGGGAAGCTATCATCAATAGGTATTGGGTCATCAAGAACATTCTCTAACCTAGACAAGTTGTCTGCAACGGGGTTCTCAGCTCCCTTTCTATCAATAATATGCAAGTTAAATTCTTGGAGCAAGAGAACCCATCTAATGAGTCTAGGCTTAGCATCTTTCTTTTCCATAAGATATTTAATAGCAGCATGATCAGTGTGAATAGTAACTTTGGAATCAACAATATAAGGTCTAAACTTATCACATGCAAACACAACTGCTAAGAATTCTTTTTCAGTAGTATCATAATTTCTTTGGGCAGTATCAAGAGTTTTACTAGCATACTGGATAACGTTTAATTTCTTATCAACTCTTTGCCCTAGAAGGACACCTACATCACAATCACTAGCATCACACATAATATCAAAAGGTAAATTCCAATCAGGTGGCTGAACAATAGGTGCAGTGATCAAAGCTTTCTTAAGTATTTCAAATGCTTCTACACAATCATCATCGAAGACAAAAGGAATATCTTTTTGCAACAAATTAGTCAGAGGCCTAAAGATTTTAGAAAAGTCCTTAATGAACCTCCTATAGAACCCGGAATGACCAAGAAAACTTCTTATACCTTTTATGTCCTTGGGACATGGCATCTTTTCAATAGCATCAACTTTAGCTTTATCAATTTCAATACCTCTCTCAGAGATCTTATGCCCCAAGACAATGCCTTTGTTAACCATAAAGTGGCACTTTTCCCAATTCAAAACGAGACTAGTGTCTTCGCATCTCTGCAAAACTCGATCTAGGTTGCTCAAGCAATCATCAAAAGAAGATCCATAAACGGAGAAATCATCCATGAATACTTCACAAATCTTTTCACAAAAGTCAGAGAATATAGCAATCATACATCTCTGAAAGGTAGCAGGTGCATTAGATAAACCAAAAGGCATACATCTATAAGAAAAAGTACCGAAAGGGCAAGTAAAAGTAGTTTTTGATTGATCCTCTGCTGATACATGTATTTGAGAGAAACCAGAATAACCATCTAGAAAGCAGAAATGTGTATGTTTGGGTAGTCTTTCTACCATTTGATCAATGAAAGGTAAAGGGTAATGGTCTTTATTAGTAGCTTTATTTAGTTTACGAAAATCAATTACCATCCTCTAACCTGTAATAATTCTTTGCGGAATCAATTCATCTTTATCATTAGGAACAACAGTAATACCTCCCTTTTTAGGAACACAATGGACATGGCTTACTGATGTCTACTACACAACCTTCTTCTTGTAGACATTGTTGGGCCTGCAAGTGCACAGGTTTGTAGGACAGTAGTAAATTTCCCTCAAGTGGATGATCTAAGGTTTATCAGTCCGTAGGAGGCATAGGATGAAGATGGTCTCTCTCAAGCAACCCTGCAACCAAATAACAAAGAGTCTCTTGTGTCCCCAACACACCCAATACAATGGTAAATTGTATAAGTGCACTAGTTCGGCGAAGATATGGTGATACAAGTGCAAAATAGATAGTAGATATAGGTTTTTGTAATCTGAAATAATTAAAACAGCAAGGTAGCGAGCGATAAAAGTGAGCGTAAACGGTATTGCAATGATAGGAAACAAGGCCTAGGGTTCATACTTTCACTAGTGCAAGTTCTCTCAACAATAATAACATAGATAGATCATATAGCAAGCCCTCAACATGCAACAAAGAGTCACTCCAAAGCCACTAATAGCGGAGAACAAACGTAGAGATTATGGTAGGGTACGAAACCACCTCAAAGTTATTCTTTCAGATCAATCTATAAAAGAGTTTGTACTAGAATAACACCTTAAGACACAAATCAACCAAAACCCTAATGTCACCTAGATACTCCATTGTCACCTCAAGTATCCGTGGGCATGATTATACGATATGCGTCACACAATCTCAGATTCATCCAACCAACATAAAAGTACTTCAAAGAGTGCCCCAAAGCTACTACCGGAGAGTCAGGAATGTGTGCCAACCCCTATGCATAGGTTCCCAATGTCACGAAACCCGCAAGTTGATCACCAAGACATACATCAAGTGTTATCATGAAAGACTCAATTCGATAAGATAACTTCAAAGGGGAAACTCAATTCATCACAAGAGAGTAGAGGGGGAGAAACATCATAAGATCCAACTACAATAGCAAAGCTCGGGATACATCAAGATCGTGCCATAGAGGGAACAAGAGAGAGAACACGAGAGAGAGAGAGATCAAACACATAGCTAATGGTACATACCCTCAGCCTCGAGGGTGAACTACTCCCTCCTCATCATGGAGAGCGCCAGGATGATGAAGATGGCCACCGGTGAAGGATCCCCCCTCCGACAGGATGCCGGAAAGGGCTCCCGAGAGGTTTTTGGTGGCTACAGAGGCTTACGGTGGTGGAACTCCCGATCTATCTTCTGTTCTGGAAGTTTTACGATACGTAGGTATATATGGGTGCAGGGGGTACGTCGGTGGAGCTACGGGGTCCCCACGAGGCAGGGGGGCGCGCCCTAGGGGGGTGGGCGCGCCTCCCACCCTCGTGAGCACCTCCCATATCTCCTGACGTGCACTCCAAGTCCATCGGGTGGCTTTCCTTCCAAAAATAACTTCTTCAATTGATTTCGTTCCGTTTTGACTCCGTCTGATATTCCTTTTCCTCGAAACACTGAAATAGGCATAAAACAGCAAATCTGGGCTGGGCCTCCGGTTAATAGGTTAGTCCCAAAAATAATATAAAAGTGTATAATAAAGACCAATATTGCCTAAAACAGTAGATAAAGTAGCATGGAGCAATCAAAAATTATAGATACGTTGGAGACGTATCAAGCATCCCCAAGCTTAATTCCTGCTCGTCCTCGAGTAGGTAAATGATAGAAAAGAATTTTTGATGCGGAGTGATACTTTGGCATAATTTCAATGTAAATCTTCTTAATTGTGGTATGAATATTCAGATCCGAAAGATTCAAGACAAAAGTTCATATTGACATAAAAGTAATAATACTTGAAGCATACTAATCAAAGCAATCATGTCTTCTCAAAATAGCATGGCTAAAGAAAGTTATCCCTACAAAATCATATAGTTTGGCTAAGCTCTATCTTCATCACACAAAGTATTTAATCATGCACAACCCCGATGACAAGCCAAGCAATTGTTTCATACTTTAGTAATCTCAAACTCTTTCAACTTTCACGCAATACATGAGCGTGAGCTATGGACATAGCACTATAGGTGGAATAGAATGGTGGGTGTGGAGAAGACAAAAAAGGAGAAGATAGTCTCACATCAACTAGGTGTATCAACGGGCTATGGATATGCCCATTAATAGATACCAATGTGAGTGAGTAGGGATTGCCATGCAACGGATGCACTAGAGCTATAAATATATGAAAGCTTAACAAAAGAAACTAAGTGGGTGTGCATCCAACTTGCTTGCTCACGAAGACCTAGGGCACTTTTGAGTAAGCCCATCATTGGAATATACAAGCCAAGTTCTATAATGAAAAATTCCCACTAGTATATGAAAGTGACAACATATGAGACTCTCTATCATGAAGATCATGGTGCTATTTTGAAGCACAAGTGTGGTAAAAGGATAGTAGCATTGTCCCTTCTCTCCTTTTCTCTCATATGTTTGTTTGGGCCTTTTCTCTCTTTTTTTATGGCCACTCTTTTTTTTCGTCCGGAATCTCATCCTGACTTATGGGGGAACCATAGTCTCCATCATCCTTTCCTCACTGGGACAATGCTCTAATAATGATGATCATCACACTTTTACTTTTCTTACAACTCAACAATTACAACTCGATACTTAGAACAAAATATGACTCTATATGAATGCCTCCGGCGGTGTACCGGGATATGCAATGAATCAAGAGCGACATGTATGAAAATTATGAAGGTGGCCTTGCCACAAATACAATGTCAACTACATGTTCATGCAAAAAGCAATATGACAAAACTAATGTGTGTCATATGAAAGGAACGGTGGAAAGTTGCATGGCAATATATCTCGGAATGTCTATGGAAATGCCATGATAGGTAGGTATGGTGGTTGTTTTGAGGAAGGTGTATGGTGGGTGTATGATACCGATGAAAAGTGCGCGGCATTAGAGAGGCTAGCAATGGTGGAAGGGTGAAAGGGTACGTATAATCCATGGAATCAACATTAATCAAAAGAACTCATGCACTTGTTGCAAAAATTTAGAAGTCATCATAAACCAAAGCACTACACGCATACTCCTAGGGGGATAGATTGGTAGGAAAAGACCATCCCTCGTCCCCGACCGCCACTCATAAGGAAGACAATCAATAAATAAAATTGTGCTCCAATTTCATCACAAAGCGGTTCACCATACGTGCATGCTACGGGAATCACAAACTTCAACACAAGCATTCTTTAAATTCATAATCACCCAACTAGCATTGCTTTGATATTATCACTTCCATATCTCAAAACAATTATCAAGCATCAATCTTATCTTAGTATTCAACGCACTCAAAAGAAAGTTTCACATATCTTGAATACAAAGTATATTAATGTTAAGCAAATTACCATGCTATTAATGACTCTCAAAATAATCTAAGTGAAGCATGAGAGATCAATAGTTTCTTTAAAACAAATCCACCACCGTGCTCTAAAAGATATAAGTGAAGTACTAGAGCAAACGACAAACTACTCAAAAGATATAAGTGAAGCACATAGAGTATTCTAGCAAATTCCAATTGGTGTATGGCTCTCTCTCATTTAAGAATTTCAGATCTTGGTATTTTATTCAAGCAGCAAGCAAAAAAAAATAAAACTACATTGCAAGGATAGCACAACTCATGTGAAGAAGCAAAAACCTAGGTTCGACCGATACTAACCGATGATTGCCGAAGAAGAAAGGTGGGATGCCTACCGGGGCATCCCCAAGCTTAGATGCTTGAGACTTATTGAAATATTATCTTGTGGTGCCTTGGGCATCCCCAAGCTTGAACTTTTTTGTCTCCTTAATTCCTCTCATATCATGGTTTCTCTTTTTATGAAAAGCTTCATTCACAACAAACTCAACAAGAACTCGTGAGATAGGTTAGTATAAGCCAATGCAAAACCTTATCATATTCTACTGTAACAAATCACTAAAATTATTATTCAACATTGAATACTAAATGCCTCTGTATATGTAATACTCCTATCCTCAAATAGAATCATTAAACAAGCAAACATATGCAAACAATGCAACCATAACAGCAATCTGCCAAAACAGTACAGTCTGTAAATAATTCAAGAGTATCAATACTTCCCTGACTCCAAAAATTATGAACTAAAATTACCACTGTAATAAATTTATCAGATATTAATATGCAAAAAGATTGAATGTTATACCATTCTCTGAGTTTTCTAGGGAATTTTTGCAACAGCGGTAAACTTTCTGTTTTCAAACAGCAACATGTATACAAGCAAAATAACCATGGAAAAGGCTATCCTTGACTTTTTTATTAAACTAAAGATGCAAAACATTATTCTAACTAACAGCAAGAAAAAACTATCAAAATAAAATGACGCTCCAAGCAAAACACATATCATGTGGCGAATAAAAATATAGCTCCAAGTAAAGTTACCGATGAACGAAGACGAAAGAGGGGATGCCATCCGGGGCATCCCCAAGCTTAGGCTCTTGGTTGTCCTTGAATATTACCTTGGGGTGCCTTGTGAATCCCAAAGCTTAGTCTCTTGCCACTCCTTATTCCATAGTCCATCGAATCTTTACCCAAAACTTGAAAATTTCACAACACAAAACTTAAAACAAAACTCGTAAGCTCCGTTTAGTATAAGAAAATAAAACCACCACTTAGGTACTGTAATGAACTCATTCTAAATTCATATTGGTGTAATATCTACTGTATTCTAACTTCTCTATGGTTCATACCACTTAATACTAGCCATAGATACATCAAAATAAGCAAACAACACAATGAAAACAGAATCTGTCAAAAACAGAACAGTCTGTAGTATTCTGTATCAAACGTATACTTCTGGAGCACCAAAAATTATGAAATAAATTGCTGGACCTGAGAAATTTGTCTATTAATCATCTGCAAAAATAATCAACCTAAAAGCACTCTCCAGTAAAAAATGGCAGCCATTCTCGTGAGCGCAAAAGTTTCTGTTTTTTACAGCAAGATCATATAAACCTCACCCAAGTCTTCCCAAAGGTTCTACTTGGCACTTTGTTGAAACAAAAGCTATAAAACATGATTAATACAGTAGAATAATCATGTTGACACACAAAAACATTAAGGATAAATATTGGTTGTCTCCCAACAAGCGCTTTTCTTTAATGCCTTTCTAGCTAGGCATGATGATGACAATGATGCTCACATAGAAGATACGAATTGAAACATAACGGGAGCATCATGAAGAATATGAATAGCACATTTAATCCTAACCCACTTCCTATGCATAGGGATTTTGTGATCAAACAACTTATGGGAACAATAATCAACTAGCATAGGAAGGTAACACAAGCATAGCTTCAAGAATTTAAGCACATAGGGAGGAAACTTGATATTATTGCAATTCCTACAAGCATATGTTCCTCCCTCATAATAATTTTCAGTAGCATCATGAATGAATTCAAAAATATAACCAGCACCTAAAGCATTCTTTTCATGATCTACAAGCATAGAAAATTTACTACTCTCCACATAAGCAAAATTCTTCTCATGAATAGTGGGAGTATCATAAGAGACTTGAACACTAAAAATTGTTTCCACATTAAAAGAGTAATGTTCAGAAAAAGGGTAATCATAATCATGACAAGATTTGTAAATATAATCATCACTACTTTTTATAGCATAAATTTCATCACAATAATCATCATAAGTAGCAACTTTGTTCTCATCATAATCGATTGTAACCTCTCCCAAGATAGTGGAATCACTAAATAAAGTTGACACTCTTCCAAATCCACTTTAATATTTATCACAATAAAATTCAACATCCTCCAAAATAGTGGGATCACTACTTCCTAAAGTTGACACTCTTCCGAACCCACTTTCATCAATATATTCATCATAGGTAGGAGGCATGCTATCATCATAACAACTTTGCATATCAAAACTTGGGGTGCTAAAAATATCATCTTCATTAAACATAGCATCCCCAAGCCTGGGACAAACATTAATTCCAGCAAATATATTCTCAAATATTTCATCCTCATCAAACATATCTTCCCCAAGCTTGGGCCCTTTCATATCATAAGCATAATCACTCTCATCATTAAAAATATGAATAGCACCAATAGTATAGCAATTATCATCATCACAAGTAGTAGTAGGAGCAACATCATTTGGAAGGGATACCTTTTTACCTTTGTTGCTCCTTCTTTCCTTTTTATTCTTCACATTATGTGTAGGTTCAACCTTCCTCTTTGAGCTCCTTATTGATGAGATTGGCTGAATAGAAAGCTCCTCCTCGTTACCTGATTCATCGTAAGAAATAATAGGAGGAGATTGGGAAGCCTCTTCCCTTTCATTAGTATTCTCATCATATTCCATTTGCTTTCTTTTATTTAGGTAATTGGAAATATAAGGATTTTCAATGCAATTCTCCGCACAATACATATAAATTTCCTCTAGATCAAAACCAAGAAGTTTATAACGGGCAAAATCTGGGAGATAGTTGGTTATACGTTTCATTTCTTCATAACCCAAAAGAAGGCTAAGCTATTTATGATGCTCAAAGGTAATCAAATTATCACAATATTTGGAAACAACTTGATCATGAAACAAATAGCATTGGAGTTTTAAATGACCATGTTCATTGCAAAGTTCACAAGGGGTACTATAAATATTGAATCTTTCAGCACATTCATCTAGCTTTTCTTGCAACAATTTGGTTTCTAAGTACTTATGCCTCTTGCAATATCTATCTTCCCTATTTGGTGTGTACTTACAAACCCAATGCACTCCACAAGAATTGACATGTTTATAGGAGACATTTTCATCATAACTAGTGCAATCATCATTAGCATCATGGATATTCAAAGAATTCGTACTAACAACATTTCAATCATGCTCATCATTCAAATATTTAGTGCCAAACAATTTGGAGATTTATTCTTCTAGCACTTGAGCACAATTATCCTTTCCATCATACTCATGGAAGATATTAAAAAGACGAAGCGTATGAGACAAACTCAATATCGTTTTTTATTTTATAAACTAGACTAGAGATAAAACAAGAAACAAAAAGATTCGATTGCAAGATCTAAAGATATACCTTCACTTACCTAGCCTCCTCGGCAACAGCGCCAGAAAAGAGCTTGATGTCTACTACACAACCTTCTTCTTGTAGACGTTGTTGGGCCTGGAAGTGCACAGGTTTGTAGGACAGTAGCAAATTTCCCTCAAGTGGATGACCTAAGGTTTATCAATCCGTAGGAGGCGTAGGATGAAGATGGTCTCTCTCAAGCAACCCTGGAACCAAATAACAAAGAGTCTCTTGTGTCCCCAACACACCCAATACAATGGTAAATTGTATAGGTGCACTAGTTCGGCGAAGAGATGGTGATACAAGTGCAAAATAGATAGTAGATATAGGTTTTTGTAATCTGAAATAATAAAAACAGCAATGTAGCGAGCGATAAAAGTGAGCGTAAACGGTATTGCAATGATAGGAAACAAGGCCTAGGGTTCATACTTTCACTAGTGCAAGTTCTCTCAACAATAATAACATAGATAGATCATATAACAAGCCTTCAACATGCAACAAAGAGTCACTCCAAAGCCACTAATAGCGGAGAACAAACATAGAGATTATGGTAGGGTACAAAACCACCTCAAAGTTATTCTTTTGGATCTATCTATAAAAGAGTTCGTACTAGAATAACACCTTAAGACACAAATCAACCAAAACCCTAATGTCACCTAGATACTCCATTGTCACCTCAAGTATCCGTGGGCATGATTATACGATATGCGTCACACAATCTCAGATTCATCCAACCAACATAAAAGTACTTCAAAGAGTGCCCCAAAGCTACTACCGAAGAGTCAAGAACGTGTGCCAACCCCTATGCATAGGTTCCCAATGTCACGAAACCCGCAAGTTGATCACCAAGACATACATCAAGTATTCTCATAAAAGACTCAATCCGATAAGATAACTTCAAAGGGGAAACTCAATTCATCACAAGAGAGTAGAGGGGGAGAAACATCATAAGATCCAACTACAATAGCAAAGCTCGGGATACATCAAGATCGTGCCATAGAGGGAACATGAGAGAGAACACGAGAGAGAGAGAGATCAAACACATAGCTACTGGCACATACCCTCAGCCTCGAGGGTGACCTACTCCCTCCTCGTCATGGAGAGCACCAGGATGATGAAGATGGCCACCGGTGAAGGATCCCCCCTTCGGCAGGATGCCGGAAAGGGCTCCCGAGAGGTTTTTGGTGGCTACAGAGGCTTACGGCGGCGGAACTCCCGATCTATCTTCTTTTTTGGAAGTTTTACAATACGTAGGTATATATGGGTGCAGGGGGTACGTCGGTGGAGCTACGGGGGCCCCACGAGGCAGGGGGCGCGCCCTAGGGGGGTGGGCGCGCCCCCCACCCTCGTGAGCACCTCTCGTATCTCCTGACATGCACTCCAAGTCCATCGGGTGGCTTTCCTTCCAAAAATAACTTCTCCAATTGATTTCGTTCCGTTTTGACTCCGTCTAATATTCCTTTTCCTCGAAACACTGATATAGGCATAAAACAGCAAATGTGGGCTGGGCCTCCGGTTAATAGGTTAGTCCCAAAAATAATATAAAATTGGATAATAAAGCCCAATATTGCCTAAAACAGTAGATAAAGTAGCATGGAGTAATCAAAAATTATAGATACGTTGGAAACGTATCACTTACCCATTCACTATCAGCAACGGGATAAATTATACCTGCCTCGAGGAGCTTTAATATCTCATTTCTTATCACTTCTTTCATCTTAGGATTTAATCTTCGTTGAGGATCTCTAACTGGTTTGGCATCTTTTTCCACTTTAATTTTGTGTTGACATAGAGTGGGACTAATGCCCTTAAGATCATCCAGAGTATACCCAATAGCAGCCCGGTGCTTCTTCCGAGTTTTCAATAATCTTTCCTCTTCCTGCTCTGAAAGGTTAGCACTAATAATAACATGATATATCTCCTTTTCATCAAGATAAGCATATTTAAGATTATCAGGTAATGGTTTTAGCTCAAACACGAGATCACCCTTGGGTGGAGGAGGATCCCCTAAGATTTCAACAGGTAAGTTATGTTTCAAAATAGGTTCCTGTTTAAGGAACACTTCATCTATTTCCCTTCTTTCTTTCATGAACAAATCATTTTCATGGTCTAGCAAATATTGTTCTAACGGATCAGTAGGAGGCACGACAATAGAAGCAAGACCAATTATTACATCTTTATTAGATAATTCTTTATCACGGGGTTGTCTACGAAATTTAGCAAAATTAAACCCATGAGTCATATCATCCAAGCCAACCGTAAGAACATCCTTTTCGCAATCAATCCTAGCTTTAACAGTGTTCAAGAAGGGTCTACCAAATATAATGGGACAAAAGTCATCATGAGGGGAAGTAAGAACAAGAAAATCAGTAGGGTATTTAACCTTCCCACACAAGACTTCAACATCTCTAACAATCCCAATTGGTGAAATAGTATCTCTATTAGCAAGCTTGATAGTAACATCAATATCTTCTAACTCAGCAGGTGCGATGTCATGCATAATTTCTTTATATAAATCATTAGCGTATTGCACTAGCTCTAGCACCCATATAACATAAGCCATGATAACAATGATCTCCTATTTTAACAGAAATAACAGGCATGCCTATAATAGGTCTATGTATCTTAGCATCTGGTTTTGCAATATTAGCAGTTTCACCACAAAAGTAAATGACATGCCCATCTAAATTATCATCCAAGAGATCTTTAACCATAGCAATACTAGGTTCAACTTTAATTTGCTCAGGAGGTGTATAAGTTCTAGTATTACTCTTACAAACAACAGTCGAAGTTTTAGCATGATCCTTTATCCTAACAGGAAAAGGTGGTTTCTCAACATAAGTAGTAGGAATAATAGGATCACTATAAGTAATAGTCTTTTCTTAACCTTTAATAGGTGCAACTACTTTTACTTCAATGGGAGGATTATATTTAAACCACTTCTCCTTAGGGAGATCAACATGAGTAGCAAAAGATTCACAAAAAGTAACTACTATCTCAGAGTCAAGTCCATATTTAGCGCTAAATCCACGAAAAACATCGGTATCCATAAAAGATTTAACACAATCAAACTTAGGTGTCATACCTGACTCCTTACCATCGTCCAAACCCCAATCTTCAGAGTTGCATTTAATTCTTTCCAATCAGTCCCATTTGAATTCAATAGTCTTCAGCATATAAGAACCAATGCAGGAAGTATCGAGCATGGTGCGATTATTGAGAGAAAGTCGAGCATAAATTTTTTGAATAATCATTTCTCTGGAAAGCTCATGATTGGGGCATGAATATAACATTGACTTAAGCCTCCCCCAAGCTTGAGCTATGCTTTCTCCTACGCGAGGCTAGAAATTATATATGTAATTACGATCACGATGAACAAGATGCATAGGATAGAACTTCTGGTGAAATTCCAACTTTAATCGTTTATAATTCCAAGATCTCGTATCATCACATAGCCTATACCATGTCAATACATCTGCCTTCAAAGATAAAGGGAAGACCTTCCTTTTGACAACATCATCGGGAATACCTGCAAGCTTAAATAATCCACAAACTTCATCCACAAAGAAAAGGTGTAAATCGGGATGCAATGTTCCGTCTCCTGTAAATGGATTAGCTAGCAGTTTCTCTATCATACCCGAAGGAATCTCAAAAAAAATATTTTCATAAAGTTCAGTAGGTTGAGGAGCAACTCTTTGCTATTCTGGTTGGGGTGAAGATACGCCGAACAAGCCCCTCAAAGGATTAGTTTCCATAGTAACAAGTAACAGAAAATTTCAGCACACTATATAAATGTTTCCTTACCAAGTTCCACTCACCAAAAGCGCTACACTCCCCAGCAACGGCGCCAAAAAAGAGTCTCGATGACCCACAAGTGTAGGGGATCTATCGTAGTCCTTTCGATAAGTAAGAGTGTCGAACCCAACGAGGAGCAGAAGGAAATGATAATCGGTTTTCAGTAAGGTTTTCTCTGCAAGCACTGAAATTTTGGGTAATAGATAGTTTTGTGATAAGATAAATCATAAAGAGTAACAAGCAATAAAATTAAATAAGGTGCAACAAGGTGGCCCAATCCTTTTTGTAGCAAAGGATAAGCCTGGACAATTTCTAATAATGAGAAAAGCGCTCCCGAGGACACATGGGAATTATCGTCAAGCTAGTTTCATCACGCTCATATGATTCGCGTTCGTTACTTGATAATTTGATATGTGGGTGGACCGGTGCTTGGCTACTGTCCTTACTTGGACAAGCATCCCACTTATGATTAACCCCTATTGCAAGCATCCACAACTACAACAAAAGTATGAAGGTAAACCTAACCATAACATGAAACATATGGATCCAAATTAGTCCCTAACGAAGCAACGCATAAACTATGGTTTAAGCTTCTATCACTCTAGCAACCCATCATCTAATTATTACTTCCCAATGCCTTCCTCTAGGCCCTAATAATGGTGAAGTGTTATGTAGTCGACGTTCACATGACACCACTAGAGGAAAGACAACACACATCTTATCAAAATATCAAACGAATACCAAATTCACATGACTACTAATAGCAATACTTCACCCATGTCCTCAGGAACAAATGTAACTACTCACAAAACATATTCATGTTCATGATCAGAGGTGTAATAATATGCATTAAGGATCTGAACATATGATCTTCCACCAAGTAAACCAATAAGTGTCAACTACAAAGAGTAATCATCACTACTAGCAAACCACAGGTACCAATTTGTTGTTTTGGATACAAGATTGGATACAAGAGATGAACTAGGGTTTGAGAGGAGATGGTGCTGATGAAGATGTTGATGGAGATTGACCCCCTACCGATTAGAGGATCGTTGGTCATGACAATGGTGATGATTTTCCCCTCCCGGAGGGAAGTGTCCCCGGCAGAACAGCTCTGCCGGAGCTCTAGATTGGTTCCGCCAAGGTTCTGCCTCATGGCAGAGGAGTTTCGTCTCGTAAGCTTGCCCATGATTTTTTCCAGGATAAAACCCTTCATATAGCAGAAGAAGGACACCGGGAGGCCACCAGGGGGCCCAGGAGATAGGGGGCGTGCCCAGTAGGGGTGGGCGCGCCCCCACCCTCATGGACAGGGTGTGGGCCCCCTGGTGTTTTTCCTCCGCTCAATAGTTCTTATTAATTCCAAAAATAAGTTTCGTGGAGTCTCAGGTATTTTGGAGCAGTGCAGAATAGGTTTCCAATGTTTACTCCCTTTTTCAGCCAGAATTCCAGCTGCCGGCATTCCCCCTCTTCATGGTAAACCTTACAAAATAAGAGAGAATAGCCATAAGTATTGATATATAACGTGTAATAACATCCCATAATGCAATAAATATTGATATAAAAGCATGATGCAAAATGGACGTATCACCATGCCGCTGCCGCGTTGGTCCAAGCACGGATCGACGCCGCCTACAGCTCCGCCTCGGCCCTGTTCCTGTCCCGCCAGGCCAAGGCTTCGGCGTCGTTCGGGTCCAGGCCGAGGTCCGAGTCGGGCCGTCCCTCCACCTTGGCCTGGTCGGTGAGGTCGGACCGGCTCCTGCGGAACGCGACCCCTTCGGCGGCTGTGGTGTCCGCCGCTGCCCTCGCCAGCGCGATTGGCGACCTGAAGAAGAAGACAGAATGAGCAAAAAAGAAACGACACCAGCTCAACAATCCGAATACGTACGAGAAATGAAGCCTACCCCGACAAGACCGGGACCGGGGTTGGCCTCCCATGCTCGCCGCCGTGCTTCCTCTTGGCCAGCCTCTCAACCCTGGCCAGGTCCGCCGTGCGCTTCGGGGCCCGGGGTCACGGCGCGACGTTGTCTTTCCCATGCGGGCGGCTCGGCGCCGCCCCATGCGAGGACCCGGCTCCGCCCGCGTCGCCGCCTCCCCCGCCCAACACCACTGCACCAACAACCGGTGTCAGCATTGCCCATACCGTGCCGTGGTCAGAAATTCAAGACACATGAAGAAAGATACAAGACTTACCCGCACGACGCCCAGCGCCAGCGTTGGACTCGGCCTCCTCCTCCCCGCCGTGGGCCGCGAGCTCCTCTGGCACCACCGGCGCCACCTGCGACGGAGCCCGGGCGTAAGGATGCCGGATCGCATTCATAAGCACCTCCCGCGTCGCGTCCGGACGGATGAGAAGGTGCGCAACAACAAAGTAAGAAGACTATACACTTACCTGCGGCGCCGGGTTTGACTCGCTGTACGGCACCTTGCCGAACCGCCAGTCCTCCCCAAGGTTGGCCTTGGAGATGTCGTTCACGCCGCGCGTGATCTGCTCCGCAGTCCGCCGCATCGACCCCATGCGGTTGGGGTCTTGAAGGCCGACCATTTCTCTGATGAGGCAGGAGCGCCTCTGCAACGGGAGGACCCGGCGCATGATGAACACGGCGATGAGGTCGGTGCCGGTCAGCCCCTCCTGCATCCTCATCACCGTCACCCATTCACAGAGATTGACAAACTCCTGTGACGGGCGCGTGGGCGAGTAGCCCCAGTTCGTCTTCGCCCGCGGCGGCGCGATGGCGAAGGCCGGAAGATTGATGCGGTCCGCACCCAAGATGCAGACATAGAAGAAGGAGTTCTGCCATTTCTTGGCAGAATCCTCCAGCAGAACCTTGGGGAAATCCACCCCGACCGCTTCGAGATGATGGCGGCGCCACAGTCAGCAAACTCTCTGGCTGACGGGCCCTGCTGCTTCAGGGAGAAGAAGCGCGCCCAGAGGTTGATCATGGGATCGACCACCAGGTACCCCTCGCAGAGGGTGACAAAGCCGAAGAGCTGGACGATGGTGTCGGCGCCAAGATGATGCGGCTGAAGCCCAAAGAACTCCAGGAAGGTGCAGAAGAAGGTGCTCCCCGGCAGCCCAAACCAGCGCTCGAAGTGCGTGAGGAAGACCACGTGCTACTGCTCCTCGGGCCGAGGCCTCTGCTCGCCGTGCAGCAGACGGACACCGACGTCTGTCCCCCGCGGCAGGCGCCGCGACGCCCGAAGTTGGGTGATGTCCTCGGTGGTGACATTCGAACCCATCCAGGAGCCCGACGGCAGCGCCATGGACAAAAGAAGGGGAAGGAGAAAGAGGATGGATGACAGAGAAGTTCTGCTCGGGGCAGCGGGCGCCGCAGTGCATCGGTTGCAAAGAGCAGAGCAAGAGCAAAGGGGCAGGAGGGCGCGAGCGAGAATGATGTCCGCCTCCCCTGCCCCCGATTTATAACCCTCGGTTTGAACGTGGGGAAGTGGGATCGTCTGCACGCGCCCTTTCCACTACCCCGCAATAGGTGTGCACGTACACACGCAGAAACTATCCGGGGAAGAGCAACCGACCCCCGGACGCTGCAATAAATCCGCACACGTGGGCCAAGGGCGCGCGGCGACGGGCCCCAGCCCGTCGCCCAGTCCCGTCACGCGCATGGCCTATCAGGCCCCTCCGACTTTCGGGCACCACGTGGTGCCCGCGCGAAGCCCGAGGGATTGCCCCAAGACTCGACGGAGTCCTCGGTTCCCGCCACGGTCGGGATGCCACGATCCGGTTTCTGAGAAAGACGGGCACACAGCGGGTGTTGCCAGACCCGACGCTCACAGAATCCGCCTTGCTTAAGAGGGGAACTGCGAAGGCCCACTCATCCGAAGATGGCAGACCTTCACAGCTTCGGGGACTACTGTCGGGGGGATGAACCCAGACAGGCAACGAAACCCGGATCCTCTTCAAAAACAACGGGGCCGGCACCGCCCCTCAAACTGGCACGCTCTTGGCCGGGTCACTCGACCCGGCCAAGTCCTCCAACCCGGCCAAGCTCTCCGACCGGGCAGAGATGCGTCAACTTGGCCTCAACAACTAGTGCAAGGCAGCCGAACCCGACACAACTAAAGCTTCCTCGACAAGCCGGCACCACCCGTGGAGTGCTCCGCAATCCAGCCATGGGTCAGCTCCCGTCCCATCTAGGACGTATGATGGGACAAGTCTTCAATCAACGATGACCAAGGCAACTGTGCCCCGCCCATGCCTCTGGTCAGCCGGAGCGTGGCAACAGTGCCCCTCACCTACCCGCTGACCAGGGCCGGCATGGCTACAGTGCCCCCGCCCTCACCACTAACGACAACAAGTGGCAACCTGACGGAGAGCCACTAGACACGACTAGACTTGACCACGCCCTGACGATCGACAAGACGGCGTACAATCCCCCTAGGCACGCGGGGCCCGCACCTAGGGGAACCCGGCGAACCACAAGCCCTCAGCGGGACCCAGCCTGGGTCCCCGGACACCGACAATCTGGACCCACCGACTTATAACATCACCATTGTACCCCTTGGGGGGTTGGTATATAAAACCCCCTAGGAGCCCGTGATCATAGGGGAGAGGGAACAGAAAACAGGTAACATGTGATGATAGAAAGGCAAGTGAGCATAGAACTAGCCACCAAAATAGCGACACCAGAGAGAAGGGTTCATCCCAAGCCTTGGCCAGCTTCCTTCCTCCCCCATACAGCTCCAGGAGCAACATTGTACTATCGAACCAACCACACTCGGCAGGACTAGGGGTGTTATCTCTCCGGAGAGCCCCGAACCTGGGTATGTCCGGCGTCCCGCGCCCGCTCATTCCAACCTCGCCTTTGGAGCCCACCAGCGCCCTCGAGCCTCTTCCTCTCTTTAGCCATCCCTAGGCATCTGTCGTGCGCCCACCACGACAGATCCCATCTCAGATTTCATGGCCTCAAGCCATTTCGCAGAATCTGGGCTCATCATCGCTTCCTCATAGTTCGTAGGTTCATCATGGTCTATTAACATGACTTCTAAAGCAGGATTACCATACCACTATGGTGCGGATCGTACTCTGGAAGACCTACGAGGTTCTGTAGTAACTTGATCTTAAGTTTCATGATCATCATCATTAGCTTCCTCATAAATTGGTGCAGGAATTACTGGAACTGATTTCTGTGTTGAACTACTTTCCAGTTCAGGAGAAGGTACAATTTCCTCATCAAGCTCTACTTTCCTCCCACTCACTTCTTTTGAGAGAAACTCCTTCTCTAGAAAGGATCCATTCTTAGCAACAAATATCTTGCTTTCGGATCTGTAATAGAAGGTGCACCCAACAGTTACCTTTGGGTATCCTATGAAGACGCACTTCTCCAATTTGGGTTCGAGCTTATTAGGTTGAAGCTTTTTCACATAAGCATTGCAGCCCCAAACTTTAAGAAACAACAACTTTGGTTTCTTGCCAAACCACAGTTTATAAGGCGTCGTCTCAACGGATTTTGATGGTGCCCTGTTTAACGTGAATGCAGCTGTCTCTATTGCATAACCCCAAAACGATAGTGGTAAATCGGTAAGAGACATCATATATCGCACCATATCCAATAAAGTGCGGTTACGATGTTCGGACACACCATTACGCCGTGGTGTTCCAGGTGGCGTGAGTTGTGAAACTATTCCACATTGCTTTAAATGAAGGCCAAACTCGTAACTCAAATATTCTCCTCCACAATCAGATCGTAGAAACTTTATTTTCTTGTTACGTTGATTCTCCACTTCACTTTGAAATTCTTTGAACTTTTCAAATGTTTCACACTTATGTTTCATTAAGTAGATATACCCATATCTGCTCAAATCATCTATGAAGGTCAGAAAATAATGATACCCGCCACGAGCGTCAACACTCATTGGACCGCATACATCGGTATGTATTATTTTCAATAAGTCACTAGCTTGTTCCATTGTTCCGGATAATGGAGTTTTAGTCATCTTGCCCATAAGGCACGGTTCGCAAGCATGAAATGATTCATAATCAAATGATTCCAAAAATCCATCAGCATGGAGTTTCTTCATGCGCTTTACACTGATATGACCCAAATGGTAGTGCCAAAAATAAGTTGCACTATCATTATCAACTTTGCATCTTTTGGCATCAATACTATGAATATGTGTATTACCACGATCGAGATTCAATAAACCATCAACATTGGGTGTATGGCCATATAAGGTTTTATTCATGTAAACGGAATAACAATTATTCTGTGTCTTAAATGAATAACCATATTTCAATTAACATGGTCTAATCATTCATGCTCAACGCAAACACCAAATAACATTTATTTAGGTTCAACACTAATTCCAAAAGTATAGGGAGTGCTTGATGATGATCATATCAATCTTGGAACCACTTCCAACACACATCGTCACTTCATCCTCAACTAGTTTCTATTTATTCTGCAACTCCTGTTTCGAGTTACTAATCTTAGCAACCGAACAAGTATCGAATACCCAGGGGCTACTATGAACACAAGCAAGGTACACATCAATAACATGTATATCAAATATACCTTTGTTCACTTTGCCATCCCTCTTTTCCACCAAAAAAGTGGGGCAGTTCCGCTTCCAATGACCATTTCCTTTGCAGTAAAAGCACTCAGTTTCAGGCTTAGGTGTAGCTTTGGGCTTCTTCACGGGAGTGACAACTTGCTTGCCATTCTACTAGAAGTTCCCTTTCTTTCCCTTTGCCCTTTTCTGGAAACTAGTGGTATTGTCAATCATCAACACTTGATGCTCTTTCTTGATTTCTACCTTTGTCGATTTTAGAATCACGAATATCTCAGGAATTGTTTTCATCATCCCTTGCATACTATAGTTCATCACGAAGTTCCAGTAACTTGGTGATGGTGACTAGAGAACTCTGTCAATCACTATCTTATCTGGAATATTAACTCCCACTTGATTCAAGTGATTGTAGTACCCAGACATTCTGAGTACATGCTCACTAGCTGAGAAATTCTCCTACATCTTTTAGGCAAAGTATTTGCCTGAGGTCTCATACCTCTCAGCACGGGCATGAGTCTGAAATACCAACTTCAGCTCTTGGAACATCTCATATGCTCCGTGGCGTTCAAAAACGTTTTTGAAGTCCCGGTACTAATCCGTAATCATGGTGCACTAAACTATCAAGTAGTCATCATATTGAGCTAGCCAAACGTTCATAACGTCTGCATCTGCTCCTGCAATAGGTCTGTCACCTAGAGGTGCATCAAGTACATAATTCTTCTATGCAGCAATGAGGATAAACCTCAGATTACGGACCCAATCCGCATCATTGCTACTATCATCTTTCAACTTAGTTTTCTCTAGGAACATATAAAAACATAGGGAAGCTACAACGCGAGCTATTGATCTACAACATAATTTGCAAAATACTATCAGGACTAAGTTCATGATAAATTAAAGTTCAATTAATCATATTACTTAAGAACTCCCACTTGGATAGACATCCCTCTAGTCATCTAAATGATCACATGATCCATATCAACTGAACCATGTCCGATCATCATGTGAGATGGAGTAGTTTTCAATGGTGAACACCTCTATGTTGATCATATCTACTATATGATTCACGCTCGACCTTTCGGTCTCCAATGTTCCGAGGCCATATCTGCATATGCTAGGCTCGTCAAGTTTAACCCGAGTATTCTGCATGTGCAAAACTGGCTTGCATTCATTGTGTGTGAACGTAGATCCTATCACACCTGATCATCACGTGGTGTCTCAGCACGAAGAACTGTTGCAATGGCGCATACTCATGGAGCACACTTATACCTTGAAATCTAGTAAGGGATCATATTATAATGCTACCGCCATACTAAGAAAAATAAGATGCATAAAAGATAAACATCACATGCAATCAAAATATGTGACATGATATGGCCATCATCTTCTTGTGCTCATGATCTCCATCACCGAAGCATCGTCATGATCTCTATCGTCACCGGCTCGACACCTTGATCTCCATCGTAGCATCATTGTCATCTCGCCAACTATTGCTTCTACGACTATTGCTACCGCTTAGTGATAAAGTAAAGCAATTACATGGCGATTGCATTTCATACAATAAAGAGACAACCATATGGCTCCTGCCAGTTGCCGATAAATTTTACAAAACATGATCATCTCATACAACAATTTATATATCATCACATCTTGACCATATCACATCACAGCAAGCCCTGCAAAAACAAGTTAGACGTCCTCTACTTTGTTGTTGCAAGTTTTACATGGCTGCTACTGGCTCCTAGCAAGAACCGTTCTTACCTACGCATCAAAACCACAATGATTTTTCGTCAAGTGTGTTGTTTTAACCTTCAACAAGGATTGGGCGTAGTCAGACTCGATTCAACTAAAGTTGGAGAAACAGACACCCACTAGCCACCTGTGTGCGAAGCACATCGGTAGAACCAATCTCATGAACGCAGTCATGTAAAGTCGGTCTGGGCCGCTTCATCCAACAATACCGTTGAATCAAAGTATGACATGCTAGTAAGCAGTATGACTATTATCGCCCACAACTCTTTGTGTTCTACTCGTGCAGATAACATCTACGCATAGACCTGGCTCTGATGCCACTGTTGGGGAATGCAGTAATTTAAAAAAATTCCTACGATCATGCAAGATCTATCTAGGAGATGCATAGCAACAAGAGGGGACAGTGTGTCCACGTACCCTCGTAGACCGAAAGCGGAAGCGTTAGTTAACGCGGTTGATGTAGTCGAATGTCTTCGCGATCCAACCGATCCAAGTACCGAAAGTATGGCACCTCCACGTTTAGCACACGTTCAGCTCGATGACATCCCTCGTACTCTTGATGCAGTTGAGGCCGAGGGAGAGTTTCGTCAACATGACGACGTGACAACGGTGATGATGAAGTTACCGGTGCAAGGCTTCGCCTAAGCACTACAACGATATGACCGAGCTGTGTAACTGTGGAGGGGGGCACCGCACACGGCTAAGGATCAACTTGTGTGTCTATGGGGTGCCCCCTCGCCACGTATATAAAGGAGGGGAGGGAAGAGGTGGCCAGCCCAAGGGGGGCACGCTAGGTGTGGGGAATCCTACTAGAACTCCCCAGTCCAAGTTGGATTCCCCTCCTCTTTCCTATTCCTAGTAGGAGAAGGAGGGAAGGAGGAAGAGGGGAGAGGGAAGAAGGGGGGCGCCGCCCCCTCCTAGTCCAATTCGGACTAGCCCATGGGGGGGCGCGCGGCCACCCCTTGAGGCCCTTCTCTCCTTTCCCGTATGGCCCATTAATGCCCACTACTCCCCCCGGCGAATTCCCGTAACTCTCTGGTACTCCAAAAAATACCCGAATCACTCGGGACCTTTCCGAATATAGCCTTCCAATATATGAATCTTTACGTCTCGACCATTTAGAGACTCCTCGTCACGTCCGAATGTCTCGCACCACCATTCACACATACACTTGTATATATACAATTTGGTATATACAAAGACCGGCATGGTATATTTACGTACAGTAACAATTTATAGATTGTTTTTACATTATCATGAGTTATTAAATCACTAGGTGAAAGAACCACAGATTAGTTTTAAGTGGATGGATCCCAAGTTATCAAGTCATGGATTATCACGATAATCCATTACTTGGTCACTTAGGATCTATCCACTTGAAACTAATCCGCGGTTCTTTCACCCAATGATATAATAACTCATCATCACTGAGGGAGTCCTGGATTAGGGGGTGTCCGGATGGCCGGACTATGACCTTTGGCCGGACATTCGGACTATGAAGATACAAGATTGAAGACTTCGTCCCGTGTCCGGATGGGACTTTCCTTGGCGTGGAAGGCAAGCTTGGCGATACGATATGAAGATCTCCTCCCATTGTAACTGACTATTTGTAACCCTAGCCCTCTCCGGTGTCTATATAAACCAGAGAGTTTTAGTCCGTAGGACGAACAACAATCATACCATAGGCTAGCTTCTAGGGTTTAGCCTCTCTGATCTCGTGGTAGTGCAACTCTTGTACTACCCATGTCATCAATATTAATCAAGCAGGAGCAGGGTTTTACCTCCACCGAGAGGGCCCGAACCTGGGTAAAAACATCGTGTCCCTTGTCTCCTGTTACCATCCGCCTAGACGCACAGTTCGGGACCCCCTACCCAAGATCCGCTGGTTTTGACACCGACATTGGTGCTTTCATTGAGAGTTCCTCTGTGTCGTCACGCTTAGGCCCGATGGCTTCTTTGATCATCAACCACGACGCGGTCCAGGGTAAGACTTTTCTCCCCGGACAGATCTTCGTATTCGGCGGCTTCACACTGCGGGCCAACTCGCTTGGCCATCTGGAGCAGATCGAAAGCTATGCCCCTGGCCATCAGGTCAGGTTTGGAAGCTTAAACTACACGGCCGACATCCGCGAGGACTTGATCTTCGACGGATTCGAGCCGCAGCCGAGCGCGCCGCACTGTCTCAATGGGCATGATCTAGCTCTGCCGCCAGACAGCACCCAGAGTGCCGCTCAGATGTCCGCTCCGACCATTAGCTCGGAGCCAACTGCGCCAGTCAGGGACAGACAGTTGGACGCCGCCCCCGGTGCCGCAACCTCTACGGCGATAGAGCCGAATACCAGCCTAGTCCTTTGCAAGGCCTGTGACTCCAAGGTGCCGGACTCCGTTCCAGACTCCGAATATTCCACACCCCTTTCGATCGAACCCGATTGGGCTCCGATCATGGAGTTCACCGCCGTGGATGTCTTTTAGCACTCACCCTTAGGCGATATCCTGAACTCCCTAAAGTCTCTCTTTGTCAGGAGAGCCCTGGCCGGACTATGGTCAGCAGGGTTGGGATGCGGACAACGAAGAAATTCGAAACCCACCCACCACCCACTTTGTAGCCACTGTCGACGATCTAACCGACATGCTCGACTTCGACTCCGAAGACATCGACGGTATGGACGCCGATGAAGGAGATGACCTAGAACCAGCACCTATATGGCACTGGAAGGCCACCTCGTCATATGACATATACATGGTGGACACCCCCAAAGCAGGGGATGGCGATGAAAAAGCGGAGGATGACCCCTCCAAGAAGCAACCCAAGTTCCGACGTCAGCGGCGCCGCTCTAAATCCCGCCAAAGAAAGAACGGCGAATCCGGCACAGGAGACGTCAACACCCCGGACAGTGCCGAAGACATCCCCCTCCAGCAGGATTCAGCGCAGGAGGACGAAGGAGCCAGCCCTCACGAGAGAGCGGCCGAGAGAGAGGTCGAGGACGACAATTATATGCCTCCCTCCGAAGACGAGGCAAGCCTCGACGACGAATAATTCGTCGTGCCAGAGGATCCCATCGAACAAGAGCTTTTAAATGCAGGCTTATGGCCACGGCGAGCAGCCTCAAGAAAAAACAGCAGCAGCTTAGAGCTGACGAAGACCTGCTAGCCGACAGATGGACTGAAGTCCTGGTGGCCGAATAGTATAAACTCAAACACCCCTCTAAGAGTTACCCAAAGCGCAGGCTGCTACCCCAACTAGAGGAGGAAGCAACTAAACCTACATCACCAGCGTACGACGCGCCCGATCGGCCACCCCGTGGCCGCGATAGAGAGGCCCTTCGGCCCTCAACCCAAGCCGCACCCCGGCGCCGCTCTAAGAATACCAGAGCACAGGGAAACACAACAGACCTGCGAGACATATTGGAGGATAAGGCAAGGCAAACAAGATCGATCTACGGATCACGTGGGCGCCCCACATCACGTGACGATAACCGTCACACCGGATATGATAAATACGGCCAGGCCGAATACAACAGACCAAGCTCATCCGAGCTGCGTCGTGATATAGCCCAGTACAGGGGCGCCGCACACCCACTATGCTTCACAGACGAAGTAATGGATCATCAAATCCCCGAGGGTTTTAAACCCGTAAACATCGAATCATACAATGGCACAACTGATCCCGCGGTATGGATCGAGGATTATCTCCTTCATATCCACATGGCCCGTGGTGATGATCTACACGCCATCAAATACCTCCCGCTCAAGCTTAAAGGACCAGCTCGACATTGGCTTAACAGCCTGCCAGCAGAGTCAATTAGTTGCTGGGAGGACCCGGAATCCGCATTCCTTGACAACTTCCAGGGCACTTATGTGCGACCACCAGACGACGATGACCTAAGCCACATAATCCAGCAGCCAGAGGAATCGGCCAGGCAATTCTGGAGACGATTCCTAACCAAGAAAAATCAAATAGTCAATTGTCCGGACGCCGAGGCCCTTGCAGCCTTTAGGCACAACATCCGAGATGAATGGCTTGCCCGGCACCTAGGACAGGAAAAGCCGAAATCTATGGCAGACCTCACGACACTCATGACCCGCTTCTGCACAGGCGAAGACAGCTGGCTAGCTCGTAGCAATAACATAACCAAGAGCCCTGGCAATTCGGATACCAAGGACAACAATGGCAGGTCACGTCGCAACAAGCACAAGCGCCGCATTAACGGCGACAATACTGAGGATACGGCAGTCAATGCCAGATTCAGAGGCTCTAAACCCGGTCAGCGGAAGAAGCCATTCAAAAGAAACCCTCTGGGCCCATCCAGCCTAGACCGGATACTCGATCGCTCATGCCAGATACACGACACCCCCGAACAACCAGCCAACCACACCAACAGGGACTATTGGGTGTTCAAGTAGGCAGGCAAGTTAAGTGCTGAAACCAGAGACAAGGGGCTGCGTAGCAATGACGAGGAGGAGCCCCGGCCGCCAAACAATAGAGGACAGAAGGGATTCCCCCCGCAAGTGCGGACGGTGAACATGATATACGCAACCCACATCCCCAAAAGGGAGCGGAAGCGTGCTCTCAAGGACGTCTATGCGTTGGAGCCAGTCGGCCCAAAGTTCAACCCATGTTCATCCTGCCCGATCACTTTTGATCGAAGGGACCATCCCACTAGCATCCGTCACGGCAGATTCGCCGCATTGGTCCTAGACCCAATCATTGATGGATTTCACCTCACTAGAGTCCTCATGGACGGCGGCAGCAGCCTGAACCTGCTTTATCAGGATACAGTGCGAAAAATGGGCATCGATCCCTCAAGGATTAAACCCACAAAGACAACCTTTAAAGGCGTCATACCAGGTGTAGAAGCCAGTTGTACAGGCTCGGTTACACTCGAAGTGGTCTTCAGATCCCCGGATAATTTCCAAAGCGAAGAGTTAATCTTCGACATAGTCCCATTCCGCAGTGGCTATCACGCCCTGCTCGGACGAACCGCATTTGCAAAATTCAATGCGGTGCCGCACTACGCATATCTCAAGATCAAGATGCCAGGCCCTCGCGGAGTCATCACGGTAAATGGAAACACCGAATGCTCTCTCCGAACGGAGGAGCACACGGCGGCCGTGGCGGCGGAAGTACAAAGTAGCCTCTCAAGGCAATTATCCAATCCAGGTGTTTAACGTCCGGACAACGTCAAGCGAGCCAGAAGCAACCTACAACAAAGCCGGCTGGCACGTTCCGAGCAAGCATAGCAGTGCGGCCCCAATCCTAGCCCTCACCAGATGGTGATGTCGGTACCACGCGTACATAATTACGCTTTAGAAATACCATGGGAATAAGGGGAGGGGCACAACTACGGCACGCCCAGAATGCGGCTCAACCGCACTAAGGGCTCTCTATTCCGCCGTTTCTTTTTTTATGTACTTTCAGGACCCAACTATTTGGAAGGCCTGTCCGGCAATACACTCGCCGAACACACGATGCAACAGCCAGGGAGAGAACAAGCCACGTCAAATGTCCAGGTGGTCTCTATAACGAGCTTAATACCTGTTTTACTTAAAGTCCCGCAGCTTGCCCCTGGAGGGGGACATGTCAAACAATCCCATCTCTTGCTTATCGCACTATTTGTATTGTTCTGCTTTATAGCAGCCCCTTTTTTAATAAACAATACATAGCTCTTATCTATTATTGTATTCTTTTTTATATATGTTCAATCATGACATTATGCAACCGTACACTTTGGTACAGCCAATACACCAGGGGCTTAAGCACCCCATAACATGGTGTGAGAAGACCGAACACTCTCGCGAGTGCGGCACCCCGAACTTATAACACTATATGCATTGGCTCCGAATCATGTCTTGGGTCAATAGTTGGGTTTGCACGGCTCCCATGTTTTGGTACCTTACGTTCCGCAATGTTGGCTAAGGTAGCGCTGGGAGAACTACTGCGATTGTGCCCCAGTTGAGCTGGGTTAACACCTCAGTAGAGAAAGCTAAAACTGACCGTCATGATAGTGCGAGAGACTGGTCGCTGTTCGCGAGGTTTTTCGAGTCCTTAAAGGCTTATGCTGCTTAGAGCGAGGAGCCGGATTTATCTGGCCTAGGCGTGGATAGCGCCCCGAACTCGGTCTTCCGAATACTAGGGGCTTCGCCGAAATTTGAAATTATAGAATTCTATGGCTAAGTGAGAGTGATAAAGCATTATAAGTCCGATGGCCTGGTTCGTTGTGCTGAGCGCCTCCCTAGATGGACCCAAGAATGGGAACAAGAGCGCTCAGGTTTATCCCGAACACCCCAGCACTCGTGGCATGGGGGTAGAAGCTGACGACTTGCATCTCTCAGATTTGATAAACGGCCGCACAGAAGGTAATATTTTAAATTAACAAAGCATTGCTTAATGCATATGAACAAAGTTTTCAGCGTACAGGATAACAAATGCGAGTCTACTCAAAAATTACATCTTTGGAGCATTCACCCGCTATAAGGCGGGCACCCTTCAGGACGCTCTTATAATACATCTCGGGCGTGCGATGCTCCTTGCCCGGCGGTGGCGCGTCCGTCAACAGCTTCTCCACGTCCAGCTTTCCCCAGTGCACTTTAGCACGGGCAAGGGACCGATGGGCACCTTCAATGCAGACGGAGCGCTTGATGAACTCAATCCACAGACACGCGTCCACCAGCCGCCACACCAGACCGAAGTAGCTCCCAGGCATGGCTTCCCTAGGCCACAGCCGAACTACGAGGCCCTTCATGGCCTGTTCGGCCACCTTGTGGAGCTCGACCAGCTGCTTCAGCTGGTCGCTCAGGGGCACCGGATGTTCGGCCTCAGCATACTGAGACCAGAACACCTTTTTCGTCGAGCTCCCCTCCTCGGCTCGGTAGAACGCGGCAGCATCAGACACACTATGTGGCAGATCAGCGAACGCTCCTGGAGAGCTCCGGATTCGGGTAAGTAACAGATAATTTACTTTTATGTCCTTGCTTTGATAAAGAATGCCTTACCCGCTGCTATCTTCTTCATCGCCTCGATCTCCTGGAGGGCCTTCTGGGCTTCGGCCTTAGCGGTCTTGGCACTCTCAAGAGCCAAGGCGAGCTCGGACTCCCGAGTCTTCAAGTCACGCTCCAAACTCTTGTGTTTTTTCACGAGAGCCTGGAGCTCTTGCCGCACCTCCGCCACCCGCGCCTCCTGCTTCTCTCGCTCGGTGCGCTCCAAGGCCACACTGTTTTCGGCCTTGGACACCGCTTCCTTCAGGGTCGCCACCTCGGCTGTGGCCCCAGCAACATTTATGTTCATCCTGTAATTATTTGCAACCAAGTATTTCTATATACATTTACATGTGGTACTACATACCGTCCTTGTCCTCGAGCTGCTTCTTGGCACGGCCGAGCTCGCTCTCGGACCGCTCGAGGCTCTCCTTCAATGCATTGACCTCCGCAGTCAGTGCGGCAGAGGTCAGCAGCGCAGCCTGCATTCCCATATTGACATATTTTAGTTAGACTCCTGCGTATATCTTTTTAGATCCTCAGCTCGGCTTTTCTTTCCGAACGCCAAGCTGAGCATCAGGGGCTACTGTCTATGTAGTAACATTTTTATATGTTTTGAACACATACCTCAAAGCCTGTTAACAGACTTGCATGCTTCTGTCAGCCCGCTCTTAGCAGACTGAACCTTCTGAATCACCGCACTCATAACAGTGCGGTGTTCCTCGTCGATGGAGGCGCCGTTAAGCACCTCCATCAAATTGTCTGGCGCCTCCAGATGGACGGAGGTCACCGGCGTCGTAGGCTTGCCCTTCTTATGAAGGCGCCGCCTGTCGGACTCTGGAACCGTTGATGGTTCTAGAGCAGTGTCTGGCCCGGGGCCGGACTTAGATCCCTCTGGGGCTTTACCCCCTTTGGGCCTGGAGTCCGGGAGGTCGCCTTGAGGCGCCTCCAGGACCACCTCCTCCTGGTTCGGTCCCTTTTGGGACTCCACCTCGGCGTCGTCCGCAGGGAGCGGGGAGGAGGCCGTCAGAAGTGAAGCGCTGTTCACATCCGACGAATTCAGGGAGCCGCTCGGTGATTCACCGAGCTGAGCTCTGGGCGGACTACATAACTAAATTCGGCGTCAGAAGCTATCGAATAATAGAGGAGCGCCGTAAGTCATTTGGGTAGCCGGACACTTACGATTTTGCCAGGGGCTTGACCCTGGATGGACATTCCTCCCTGCCGTCTTCGGCATCGGAGGCGTAGTCCGGCAGAAGGGTCTTCCCCTTCTTGGACCCTCCGGCCTCCCTAGTTGGGGCGGCCTTTCTTTTCTTTCCTCCCCATGTTGGAGGGGGAGAGGCTTCTTCTTCTTCTTCCTCCTCCTCGTCTTCAGAGGCGGACGGTGCTTTGGGGTTGTCGGGCGATGAATCTGACACCACCAGGCGCCGGGAGCTCTATCGAGTCCCCTGGCCTTCTTCTTGGCCTTCTTCTCCAGCACCACGTGAGGTGCCGGAACCAGTAGCCCCGTCAATCGGGCGTCCGCTGGGTCTTCTGGTAGGGGAGCCGGACAGATAACCTGCCCGGACTTCTTCAGCCAGTCCTATCAAAGGTAGGGGACTTTAGATCCCGCATAGAGTCAGACTATGAAAGACAAGAGTCCCGTAAAGGGTAGAATAGCTTACCTCGTTGGCCTGGCGCAGCAAGCTGAATCCACGATCTTCGGTAGCGGATGCGGGGGCCTCGGCGCCCTTGAACAGCACCTTCCAGGCATCTTCGTACGTGGTGTCGAAGAGCCCGCTCAAGGTTTGGTGCTGTGCCGTATCAAACTCCCACAATTTGAAGGCCCGTTGTTGGCATGGGAGGACCCGGCGGATAAGCATGACCTGGACTATGTTGACGAGCTTGAGATTCTTGCTCACCAGCTTTTTGACGCAGGTTTGGAGTCCGGTCAGCTCTTCCGAATCTCCCCATGTTAGGCCTGTCTCTTTCGAGGAGGTGAGCCGTGTTGGGAAGCTAGATCAGAATTCGGGGGCCGCTTCCCATTTGGGGTCGCGCGGCTCGGTGATGTAGAACCACCCCGATTGCCACCCTTTTATTGTCTCCACAAAGGAGCCCTCGAGCCATAGGACGTTGGCTATCCGGCCCACCATGGCACCTCCGCACTCCGCTTGGCGGCCGCCCACTACTTTCGGCATGACATTAAAAGTCTTCAGCCATAAGCCGAAGTGGGGCTGGATGCAGAGGAAGGCCTTGCACATGACGATAAACGCCGAGATGTTGAGGATGAAGTTCGGGCCAGATCATGGAAGTCCAGGCCATAGTAGAACATGAGCCCCCGGACGAACGGGTGAAGAGGAAAACCCAGTCCGCCGAGGAAATGGGGAAGAAAAACAACCCTCTCATGGGGCCAGGGGGTGGGGATGAGTTGCCCCGCCTCTGGAAGCTGGTGCGCGATGTCGTCAGGCAGGTATCCGGCCGTCCTCAGCTTTTTGATTGGCCCCTCCGTGACGGAGGAGGCCATCCATCTACCTCCCGCTCCGGACATGATTGGAGACGGTTGAGGTGGGAAGTGCGGGCTTGGGCGTTGGAGCTCAAGCACGCAGGGACGGATAAGCAAAGGAGGAAGAAGTCGTAAATGGAAAGGGTAGATCCTTATCCCCTTATATGGGCGGCCGAAACTACGAGCCCCCACAGGCCTAATGAAACTCGCTTATCTCCCAAGCGCCACGGTTAATGGCGCGGTTGGGTTACCCACGTCCGTATTGATGAGAATCCCAGAATAAGGGGACACGATCTCTGCTTTGACAAGACGTGCCAAGGAAACCGCCTCGCTAAACACGCGGAGGTGGAACAGTAAAACGATTCGAATAAAGGCTTGACCGTGGCGTGATGTCATGCTGTAGAATACGTCAGCATATTAGATTTGTGCAGAAGTTATTCTCTCTACGGCGGTATGTGGAACTTAGTTTTGCAGAGCCGGACACTATCCTTGTGTTCAACATCTTCTATGAAGTATTCGGAGGAGGAACCCGCCTTGCAATGCCAAAGACAACTTGCGCGCCGGACTCGTCGTCATTGAAGCCTGGTTCAGGGGCTACTGAGGGAGTCCTGGATTAGGGGGTGTCCGGATGGCCGGACTATGACCTTTGGCCGGACTCCCGGACTATGAAGATACAAGATTGAAGACTTCGTCCCGTGTCTGGATGGGACTTTCCTTGGCGTGGAAGGCAAGCTTGGCGATACGATATGAAGATCTCCTCCCATTGTAACCGACTATGTCTAACCCTAGCCCTCTCCGGTGTCTATATAAACCGGAGAGTTTTAGTCCGTAGGACGAACAACAATCATACCATAGGCTAGCTTCTAGGGTTTACCCTCTCTGATCTCGTGGTAGATCAACTCTTGTACTACCCATATCATCAATATTAATCAAGCAGGAGTAGGGTTTTACCTCCACCGAGAGGGCCCGAACCTGGGTAAAAACATCGTGTCCCTTGTCTCCTGTTACCATCCGCCTAGACGCATAGTTCGGGACCCCCTACCCGAGATCCGCCGGTTTTGACACCGACAATCACCATCATCATCATATTAACAAAAAAAAATCTTGCATCATATCATCACCAACAACACTAGCTAATAATCATTATAGTCATTACCACTATTTAATCATCATAGTCATTATCGCTATCTAATCACCACCAACACTAGCTAATAATAATCATCATAGTCACTACCACCAGCACTAGCTATTTAATCATCACAGCCATAGTGTAGCACATCATCATCTTCAAACTCATTCTAGCTAGCTAATCACTCCTGCCGCTCTCTCTCAGGTAAAATAACATAGAACAAGTGTAGCACTCCCGATTCATCATATTGGAGCATGCAAATGAACCTGTCTCCTAATTGTGGGCTGCACTTCTGATTGCTGCCCCCTAGTACTTCTCTGCCATCCTTCACAATTTTGCTCCAGTCTTTCACTATTAAGACTTGCTCATTTTAGAAATCCTGAATGCAATCATGTGCAATGTAGGATGTCTTGGCCGTAAGCTAACCATTGCCATGCGACCTTTGGTCTCGATCCAATGAGGCACAACTATCATCGGGAGTCCCTATTGAAGAACATCATAGTAACATACTTAGCAATGAAGTTTAGCTTAAAATATAATGTATGCAAAAGATGCACTGAGGACAAATAGTAAAAATCTTACCATCTTTCCTAAATAGATGTGACCGTAGTTCAATACGAACACTATTGGTCGCATGTTTTGAGTAGTAAGATTTTCAAGTCCAGGAAAATAATTTGTCTTGACATCAAGATCCTCAAGCCATGAAACATAATGACTTATCTCCTCGCAGTTTAGTTCAGCCCCGGGACAGTGGTAGGTCATGTCTACCAAGCGCCGGACATGTTTGCTTGAATGGAAATAAGCTGTCAATAGAAATTAGTTGTCAACTATTTTTTGAATAAAAAATATCGAAGATAGAAATATGGTTGAGAAACTCACATAATGGTAGAACTGAAGGCGTCTGCACATCAATCCAGATGTCGATATTATCTTCAATATCATCTTCCAGACGAATATCAAAGGTGATAAGCATATCAGGCTCAAATGTGTAAGCCTTGCATAGTGCGCTCCAATTTTTGCATTCTAAATAGGTGTAGGAGTCTGCATTGTGTAATTTTACATCGAAAATATAACCATGCTCGGTCCTCAAGTGAACTCTCTTTACCTCCATAGCTTCCATAGGACTGAAACCAATCTTATCCAAGACAAAAATTCTTGCATGGCAGGGGATACGCTAGTAGAATAGTAAAAAATTAAAATTATAAGTTGAAGCAAATGAAGCAGAAGTCATGCTTAATTACGAAAAAGGCTTGTCGTTGTGACTTTGTCACACCCTAGCTAGTCATGCATCAGAGTGTGTGCATCATGTTTAAAATTCCATTTAATTTGAAATGGGGATTTGTGGAACCCTCAGAATCATTTTGAAAAAAATGACCCAAATAAAAATTTCTCCAAAAGGGTCCAAGAAAATGCTCATGTTGCTCTCTGAAAATATTGGACAGAGATAAAAATCAAACCAATATTTTTAAGAGCTCATAGGTATTTATTTTGGGCATTTGGAATTAATGCATAAATATTTGCATTGGAAATATATTAGTTATATATATTAATATATGTCCAAAAAATTATGCCACCTGTTGGGGAGCTCTGGAATAATATATCTAGCTCCTGCAAAAATTGGCATAAGGTTATAAAATGATTTAATATTTTATTTAAATCAAAACAAATGTCAGAAATTAGAAAACAGAAATAAATAAAAGGGAGAACCTTACCTGGGCCTTTTACCTGGCGCCTCTGGCCCAGCCAGCTGGCCGGCCCAGCCCACCTCCTCCTCTGTCGTCTTCGTCCTCGACAGAGGGAGGGGAGGTTGCCCGGCGCGCGCGCGCGCCACCGCGCCACGCCACCTCCCTCCCTGCCTGCCTGGCGCCCTTCTCGTCGCCCTCGATGCCCCGGACGACGCCACGCCCTCCCCCTGCTCTCTCTCACTCTCCCCGGTTCTTCCTCTCCTCTCCCTCGCTCTCTCTCTCCCGTGTCCGAACGCACCCATCGCCGCCGTTCGCCATAGCCGCCGCTACCGGCCTCCCCTCGCCTCCCCGACACGCTCCCCAGCTCCGCCCGACCCCCTCTTCCTCCCCACCAAGCCAAGCCCCTCGGGAAGCTCTACATCGCCTCCACGCCATCGTCTTCGTCCTCGGGCTCCGGCCACCATCGCCGTCGATTCGCCGTCTCCAGCGCGTCCCCGAGCCCGCTTCGACGCCCACTGCAACCGCGGTGAGCTCCGCCACCGTTTCCCCCTCTTTTCCCCCTCGTTCCCTCACCGTAGCCTCCTCCCCACCACGGCCGAACCTCCGCCGTCGCCGAGCTCGCCGTCGACGCAGCTCCGGTGACCATTTGGTCACGGGCGTGCACCCGTTGTGCTTGCCGCGACCCGTAGAGCCCCTCCAGTGCCTCAGCTCCCTCGCTTGCGAGCAGCAGCGCCGATCCCGACCGCACCCGAACTCCGGCCGCCGCTCACGAGCTCGCCGTCGTCGGTACCGGCCACCACAGGCACGGCCACCACCACCGTTCGACGCGCGAGAGCAAGGGCTCTCCAACGAGCCCAAGCACGGCCTCGCCCGTGCCCTGTAGCGCGTTTCCGTATCGCGCCGCCGTCTCGGGCCTCGCCGGCGTCATGTCGCCGGTGGGGTTGACTTGTCCGACCTGGGGTTTGACCCCCCCAGGGTCACTGACGCGTGGGCCCCGTCGGCCAGGTGGTCAGATTAGTGCTAATCACTGTTAGTTAACCCCTCTGACACTGACCAGTGGGCCCCAGCACCACTAATTCCTAATTAGGATTAAATTAACCCTGTTAAACCCCCCTGTCACTGACGTGTGGACCCCACACGTCAGGTTTGACCCCAGCCAGCCGCAGTTGACCACTGACGTCATGCTGACGTCATGCTGGCGCAATATATATATTTCTGGATTTAATTTAAATCAGGAAATTCCAGAATATTATTTAAACTTCAAAAATTCATAACTTTTATTCTGTAACTCCAAATCAGACAAATTATATATGAAAAATGATCAGAAAAATCCAATCTATCCATCTGTACTATTTTCATGCATGATCAAACAAGTTAAATTGATGTTTTAAGCAGAACAAGGAAAAGCACTTTAAAAGGCCATGTTTGAGTTTGAAATTTGAATCTTTGATTCAAATTTGTTCAAACCCTTCTGGTTTTAGTTGCATTAGCCCAACACACTCATATTGCCATGTTTCATGCATGCATCATATTGTTGCACATTGTTTGGTGATGGTTGTGTATCGGTGTCCTTTGCGACAGGTTCTGCCTCCGAGGAGTACCGTGATTACCCTAACGAAGAACCGTATCAGTGCATCGAACCATCAGGCAAGCAACCAACCATTTGATCATATCGATACAATCCCATGTTCTCGCTCCTGCTCTCTTTTACTGCATTAAGACAACGCGTTTCAAACTGCTGTGTGCTACGGTAGTTGAACCCATTTCCTCTGCATGACCTGTCATTGCCACAGTAACTAGATGAAACCCACTAGCATGTGTAGGAGTTGATTGAGCCATATGTATGTGTTGTTCCTACCTTGCTATGCCTGCTATGCTTAGAGTCGTGTCAGGTCTGGTTCATCTGGGTGATGGGCTAGAGTGAAATGATTATGTCGGTAATGAGAGTGGTGTGGTGAACACGATTTGGTAAAGGTATCGATGAGAGGCCATGTAGGAGTACATGGTGGGTTGTTTCATTGAAGCCGACCTTAAGCACTGAGATCTGTATGTGTGATTTAAGAATCAGCTACTACCATGCATTGGGCCCGAAACTAATGGACCCTCTCGGCTTCTTATTCACCCTAGTTCTCCGTCCAGGAGTTGCAAGTAGTTTCTGGTGTTTGTAGCCTACTGGAGGCCGTGGACAGCGCTGACCGTAGGGGTGGGCTGTGATGCGGTAGGTACGTGGCACGGTGTACCGAATACCCGTTAGGTATCTCGGGAACCCTGTTCACATCGTTCGGGGCCGTATGGGAAACCTCGGCCGGACTCCCTGCGGATGGAACCTGGATAGGCGATAAACCTGGACCGGAGGCTTAGGTGATTAGGTAGGTCGTGGTCGACACCCACGTTGGGCTTCCGCTTGAAGGTTGCCGAGTACATGTCGTGTAAACGACGATAAGTGGTGAGAGCGTGTATGAAGAAGTACACCCCTGCAGGGTTATCATGATCTATTCGAATAGCCGCGTCCGCGGTAAAGGACTACTTGGTTGCCTATACAGTTCATAGACAAGTAAATGGAAACTGCTAAAAGCCTCAAGATAAGTGTGAGTGCCGAGGATGGCTCTTCCGTAGGAAGACGGAGGCGGATCCGCGGTAGTGTATTGAAGTGGTGGGTAGTGGACTTGTGTGCGCAAAACCATTTCAAGTTGAAGTATCGTAGGATAGTCTAGCCAAGAGTCAAAGCTGGCTTGCTGCAATAACTCCACCAACCCTTCTTGAGAATATGCATGTATGTAGGATCTGATGTAAGTCTTGCTGAGTACCTTTGTACTCATGTTGCTATAATTTACATTTTTACAGAAGACGCTGCAACCCCTTCTGATGGGTTCTATGTAGACGTTGACATCAACGAGTAGGCTAAAGGCCCAGGTGGTGACCCTGAGCTTGTGAAGGACCACGTAGTATAGCTAGGCTTTCCAAGCCTCTTTTATTTTACTAGTTGTCTGTACTCAGACAAGTTACTTCCGCTGCTGGTTTGTATGACTGTATGACTTGAATGTCGGGTCGTGAGACCCGTACCTTTGTGTATGTTATGTATGGCTCCCTGAGCCTTAAATAAAGTACTTGTGTCGTAGAGTCATGTTGTGATGCTTCCTTGTATTTGCACATATCGAGCATATTGTGTGTATGATTGAAATGCTTGGTATGTGTGGGATCTGACTATCTAGTTGTTTATCTTTAGTAGCCTCTCTTACCGGGAAATGTCTCCTAGTGTTACCGCTGAGCCATGGTAGCTTGCTACTGCTCTGGAACACTTAGGCTGGCCGGCATGTGTCCTTCTTCGTTCCTGTGTCTGTCCCTTCGGGGAAATGTCACGCATTGAGTACCGGAGTCCTGTTAGCCCGCTACAGCCCGGTTTACCGGAGTCCTGCTAGCCCAGTGCTACAGCCCGGACCCACTTGCTGATGACCGACACGTTCGAAGCTGGGTCATGGATGCCTGTCCCTGTAAGTCTGTGCCACTTTGGGTTTACGACTAGTCATGTCAGCCCGGGCTCCTTATCATATGGATGCTAGCGACACTATCATATACGTGAGCCAAAAGGCGCAAACGGTCCCGGGCAAAGGTAAGGCGACACCCGTGGGGATACCGTGCGTGAGGCCGCAAAGTGATATGAGGTGTTACCGGCTAGATCAATGTGACATCGAGTCGGGGTCCTGACAGCGTTGGCATCAGAGCCGGACTGCCTGTAGGTTCTCCAAGCCAAACTGGTCGATGTTGAGTCTAGAAATTCTTTAGTTATATGTAGGGGAATTGTTTGTGGGTTGGAACGTAAGGCTCTTTTTACTCCTTTATCTTATGACTTCTGATCTGAGTCAGTCTATTCTTCCACCGGGGGTTAAGGAATTAGGATCTATTCTCTCTATCAGGATCACGTGTTACTAATCAGTAGTACCTTATAAGTTTGATGGATACAAGCCTAGTTCAGTTCTACTACCACATTATGTTGCTAGGATGGACTCAGAATTTGATATGATGATGTTGAGTGTGTATGAAATCCTTTGTCAAATGTCTCAAAATCCTTCTTGAGCATTTACAGCTGTTATGCTGCCGAAATTTTGCTAGAAATTCTAATGCCTTTGCATTATGATTGTGCTTTCAGATGGCCACTCGCGACCTCAATCAAGTGGTTCGCCTGACTCGATGCCTAGATGTACCCGGCCATACTGCCAAGTTGGTCAGGGTAATGACTGAGGCTGGATACCGCTGGTATCCTGAGTACACGGTCGAAGAGCAATTCCGAGACTTTAATCAAAGCCAGTATCTCTGCACTGTCAGGATATTTCCATCTTATCCTGGATCCACCGAGCCCCTTCACTGCTCCTATGGACTCGGGGTTACTATTGAGATGGCTGTGCAGGACGCCGCCTACTCTATGATGACCATCATGCGAGTCAGATCTGGTCTATTTCGGGACTCTGATTTCCGGTATATGCCAGGATCACTTCCGGGAGCACAAGGGTATCTCCAGGCTATCTATGCTGACCCCACCCAGGAGGATTCACGGACTCGCACCACTGCTGAGATGCTCGAGGATAAGGACCGTGAAAATCGGGCCTTAAGGTCAGAGCTCTTCAATACCCGTGCTGACCACTGGGCCACTTTGACTCGGTTCGCACCGGCGGTGCAAGCTGGATATTCAGATATGCGCGATCTCTATCCTGTGAGATCTGCTCTGCCAGACGTGATGGGTTGGCGTGATGTAGGAGGCATCACCCCACCTCGCGGTCCCCGCAGGCCACCGTCTGTTGGTCCAAGGCCTCATCCTAGCCCCTATGGTCCACAAGCTCCGCGAGACCGTCTGTTTCCGGATGATCATGTTGAGCTTCCAGGTTATGGAGGTGACTTCTACGAGGACTACTACGGATCGGTCTGAGTTAGTGGTAGTATCACTAGTCCGCACTAGCTGTGTCGTCTATCGTCCCGCGTGACTCGTGGGATATGACCTAGTTTGTACTCTTTCCGGAGGTGTAGAAAAATAATGTATAGGAGCTTGGGATGCCTCCGATGAGATGTAATCCTCTTTTCACCGTAATAGTACTTTGTTTGGTCTTGTACTAAACCCTGTATGGTGTGTATGACGATGGAATAAAAGAAGCAGTTTCTGTATCTACCATGTCATACGGATGATCATCTTGCATTCCGAGTTATTCCTTACATTTTGTATCCTATGTTGGAATTTTATCATCCTGACTAAATCATTGTCTTGTATACCTAGGATGGTCAACACGCGCACTAACCCTGCTCCTCAAGAGCAGGCCGAAGGCAGTGAAGTCAGGGATGCAAATCTGCCTCATCCTCCTTCCCTAGCCGAGGTTATGATGGAAGCTGAGAGAAACAAGCGGGAGACCAACCGTTTGTTGGAGCATATTGAACAGAACACGACACACCATCAGAGAACTAACGTGGTGTCACTCGGTGATTTTATCAAATTACATCCGCCCACGTTCCACCACTCCGTCGAGCCTCTCGATGCTGATGACTGGCTTCGCGGTATCTCTCACAAACTGCGTTCCGCGCTGGTAGCGGAGGCTGACAAGGTCACCTTTGCTGCATATCATCTTGAAGGCCCCGCCAGTCTATGGTGGGAGAATTATGGAGCTATGCGCCCGGCGGGCCATGTTACTACTTGGGCTGAATTCAGCGAGGCTTTCCGTGAACATCACATTCCGGAGGGTCTCATGGACCGTAAACGTGAGGAATTTTGCAATTTCGCCCAAGGCCGACTCTCTGTGGATGTTTACAGCAGGGAGTTTGGTAACCTCGCACGATATGCAACTGAGGAAGTGTCTACTGACGCCAAGAAGCAGGCAAGGTTCCGTAAGGGACTTAGTCCTGAGCTTCGCCGTGACCTCCGTCTGCATGAGTGCACAACTTTTCAGAAACTTGTCAACAAAGCCATCAGTGCTGAAACTGGTCAGACTGACTATGACGCAACACGCAAGCATGGCCGTGACATGGGTTCCTCATCCGGTGCTGGTCCTCAGAAGCGCCGCGTGTGGGTGCCCAACACCGCCCTGCCACCCAGGTTCACACCGAGGCCATCTTTCCAGGCGCCTCGCCCCATTCAACAGTCTGCACCGGCCAAGCCCTATGGGGGTCCAACAAACAATGCTCCTCCACGTACCAGTTCCGTAACTTGTTTCAAGTGTGGGGAATCTGGCCACTATATGCGTGAGTGTCCCCAGGCCAACCCCAACCAGTCTGCTAAAGCTGTTGGCCGTGGCAAGCCGACAGGAAAAGTATTCCACGCCAAGCCGGTCACCGCCTCACGTGGCCATGTCAACTGTATCTCGGCCGAAGAAGCTCAAGAGGATCCCAACGTCGTTCTCGGTACGCTTCTTGTTAATTGCCACCCGGCATCTGTTCTTTTCGATACAGGAGCCTCTCATTCTTTTATATCTGAAAACTATGCTCGTTTGCATAACGTCGCATTCGGTGATATGCCAACCTCTATGGTAATTCAAACTCCGGGATCCAAATGGCAAACTTCTAGAGTAAGCCATGGAAATGAAATCCAAGTCGACAGACTTGTTTTCCTTGCATCTTTGATAGCCCTTAAATTTTCAGATATTAATATCATTTTGGGTATGGACTGGATGTCAGCTCATCAAGCCAAAATTGATTGCTTCTCTAGGACTGTTCAGCTCACCCATCCTTCGGGGAAGATAGTCAATGTCTTGACCCGAATAGCCAAGCGACAATTATATTCTCTTAACGCCAGCCCTTTGCCAGACCTTGAGGACATTCCGGTAGTCCGTGACTTCCCGGATGTCTTCCCAGAAGAATTGCCAGGTGTTCCACCCGACAGAGATGTTGAGTTCGTAATAGACCTCATTCCAGGAACCGTTCCGATTGCTAGAAGACCCTATAAGATGGCACCCCTAGAACTAGCCGAGCTTAAGAAACAACTCGATGAGTCCTTGAAAAAGGGTTTCATCCAACCTAGCTCATCTCCGTGGGCTTGCCCCGTCCTATTCGTCAAGAAGAAGGATGGTACGGACCGGATGGTTGTAGATTACCGACCTGTCAATTTGGTCACAATCAAGAACAAATATCCGCTTCCCAGGATCAACGACCTGTATGATCAGCTCGCTGGATCCTCAGTCTTCTCCAAGATGGATTTGAGGTTGGGCTACCATCAAATCAAAATTAGAAACGGGGACATTCCTAAAACGGCCTTTGTTACTCGTTATGGCCAATACGAGTACACCGTCATGTCCTTTGGTTTAACCAACGCTCCAGCCACCTTTTCTCGGTTAATGAACTCAATCTTCATGGAGTATTTGGATAAATCCATCGTAGTTTATCTCGATGATATACTCATCTACTCCAAGAACGAGGAAGAACATGCCGAACATCTAAGGCTAGTGTTGAAGAAACTTCGAGAGCATCGCCTTTATGCCAAATTTTCTAAATGTGAATTCTGGTTGTCGGAAGTGACCTATCTGGGTCATGTAATATCTGGTAAAGGTATTGCTGTTAACCCTGAGCGAGTTCAAGCCGTCCTTAATTGGACTCCACCTGAATCGGTCAAGCAAGTTCGGAGTTTTCTGGGTTTAGCGAGCTATTGTCGTCGCTTTGTCGAGAACTTCTCCAAAGTTGCAAAACCTCTAACCGAACTCCTCAAGAAAGATAAGAAGTTCGAATGGACTCCACAATGTGAGCACAACTTTCAGGAACTGAAAAGACGCCTGACCTCTGCTCCCGTACTGCTACCGCCAGACTTCTCCAAGGACTTTGTTATCTACTGCGACGCCTCGCGACAAGGACTAGGTTGCATTCTCATGCAAGATCGACACGTAATTGCCTACGCTTCACGGCAATTGCACCCACATGAGGAGAATTATCCTACTCATGATCTAGAGCTTGCAGCCGTAGTCTATGCACTTAAGACCTGGCGACATTACCTCCTCGGTAACCGTTGCGAGATATTCACTGATCACCAAAGTCTGAAGTACATTTTCACCCAACCAGATCTGAATCTCAGGCAAAGACGTTGGGTTGAGTTGATCACAGACTTCGACTTAGGAATAACCTACACCCCAGGGAAAGCCAACGTCATGGCTGATGCGCTAAGTCGTAAATCTTATTGTAACAACCTGATGTTACAACAAAGTCAACCGCTTCTCCATGAGGATTTTCGGAAGCTTAACCTTCACATTGTACCTCAAGGTTTTCTCTCCACCTTGGTGGCAAAACCTACCCTTACGGATCAGATTATCAAAGCACAGAAGGTAGATCCGGGAATTTCCCGCATCAAGAGAAACATCCAGAAAGGAATTGCGAATTGCTTCTCCATTAACGATCAAGGGGTCGTATACTTCGGGAATCGACTAGTGGTTCCCAAAGTGCGAAACCTGAGGCGATTGATCCTTAAGGAAGCTCATGAATCTCCTCTCACCATTCATCCCGGTAGTACCAAGATGTATCAGGATCTATGCCAGAGGTTCTGGTGGACTAGGATGAAGAGAGAAATTGCTCAGTATATTGCAAATTGCGACGTCTGTCGTCGTGTAAAAGCAGAGCACCAACGGCTTGCTGGCACCCTTCAACCCTTAGCTATTCCTGAATGGAAATGGGATAAAATTGGTATGGATTTCATTACCGGTTTTCCCAGGACCAAGAGAGGGAATAATGCTATTTTCGTCGTGGTCGATCGTCTTTCCAAGGTAGCCCATTTCTTACCTGTTCGTGAGAGTATAACCGCTAGCCAGCTGGCAGACTTATACATCTCCCGAATAGTGTCCCTCCATGGTGTTCCTTTGGAAATCAACTCGGATCGAGGAAGTCTTTTCACCTCTCGATTTTGGCAAAGTTTCCAAAATGCTATGGGAACCCGTCTCTCCTTTAGCACCGCCTTCCACCCTCAGTCGAGTGGTCAAGTGGAACGCGTCAACCAGATTCTAGAAGACATGCTTCGAGCCTCTGTTATCTCATTCGGAATGGACTGGGAGAAGTGCCTTCCATTTGCCGAATTCGCTTACAACAACAGCTATCAATCTAGCTTGGGTAAAGCCCCTTTTGAAGTTCTCTATGGACGACGGTGTCGAACACCCCTTAACTGGTCAGAAACCGGGGAAAGACAATTCTTTGGCCCGGATATGATTCAGGAAGCAGAAGAACAAGTTCGCATCGTTCGTGAAAAGTTGAAAACAGCCCAATCTCGTCAAAAGAGTCAATATGACCGAAAACATAAGGCTATGACTTTCGAGGTTGACGAGAAGGCTTATCTTCGGGTCACCCCTCTGAAGGGAACCCATCGTTTCGGTATCAAAGGCAAATTGGCTCCTCGTTACATTGGACCTTTTCGCATTCTTGCCAAACGAGGAGAAGTTGCCTACCAGTTGGAACTACCTCCGCACCTCTCCAGAGTCCACGATGTCTTCCACGTTTCTCAACTCAGGCGTTGCTTCTCGGATCCTATCCGTGGAGTGGACCACGAAACGCTTGATCTCCAAGATAATCTTACATATCGAGAGTACCCCATTCGTATCCTCGATCGGGCCGAACGTACCACTCGACGTCATAATATCAAGTTTCTCAAAGTACAATGGTCGCACCATTCTGAGGATGAAGCAACTTGGGAAAGGGAGGATCGTCTTCGACTCGAGTATCCCGCTTTCTTCCCGGAGGAACCCAAATCTCGGGACGAGATTCTTTTGAGTGGGGGTGAGTTGTCACACCCTAGCTAGTCATGCATCAGAGTGTGTGCATCATGTTTAAAATTCCATTTAATTTGAAATGGGGATTTGTGGAACCCTCAGAATCATTTTGAAAAAAATGACCCAAATAAAATTTTCTCCAAAAGGGTCCAAGAAAATGCTCATGTTGCTCTCTGAAAATATTGGACAGAGATAAAAATCAAACCAATATTTTTAAGAGCTCATAGGTATTTATTTTGGGCATTTGGAATTAATGCATAAATATTTGCATTGGAAATATATTAGTTATATATATTAATATATGTCCAAAAAATTATGCCACCTGTTGGGGAGCTCTGGAATAATATATCTAGCTCCTGCAAAAATTGGCATAAGGTTATAAAATGATTTAATATTTTATTTAAATCAAAACAAATGTCAGAAATTAGAAAACAGAAATAAATAAAAGGGAGAACCTTACCTGGGCCTTTTACCTGGCGCCTCTGGCCCAGCCAGCTGGCCGGCCCAGCCCACCTCCTCCTCTGTCGTCTTCGTCCTCGACAGAGGGAGGGGAGTGTGCCCGGCGCGCGCGCGCGCCACCGCGCCACGCCACCTCCCTCCCTGCCTGCCTGGCGCCCTTCTCGTCGCCCTCGATGCCCCGGATGACGCCACGCCCTCCCCCTACTCTCTCTCACTCTCCCCGGTTCTTCCTCTCCTCTCCCTCGCTCTCTCTCTCCCGTGTCCGAACGCACCCGTCGCCGCCGTTCGCCATAGCCGCCGCTACCGGCCTCCCCTCGCCTCCCCGACACGCTCCCCAGCTCCGCCCCGACCCCCTCTTCCTCCCCACCAAGCCAAGCCCCTCGGGAAGCTCTGCATCGCCTCCACGCCATCGTCTTCGTCCTCGGGCTCCGACCACCATCGCCGTCGATTCGCCGTCTCCAGCGCGTCCCCAAGCCCACTTCGACGCCCACTGCAACCGCGGTGAGCTCCGCCACCGTTTCCCCCTCTTTTCCCCCTCGTTCCCTCACCGTAGCCTCCTCCCCACCATGACCGAACCTCCGCCGTCGCCGAGCTCGCCGTCGACGCAGCTCCGGTGACCATTTGGTCACGGGCGTGCACCCGTGGTGCTTGCCGCGACCCGTAGAGCCCCTCCAGTGCCTCAGCTCCCTCGCTTGCGAGCAGCAGCGCCGATCCCGACCGCACCCGAACTCCGGCCGCCGCTCACGAGCTCGCCGTCGTCGGTACCGGCCACCACAGGCACGGCCACCACCACCTTTCGACGCGCGAGAGCAAGGGCTCTCCAACGAGCCCAAGCACGGCCTCGCCCGTGCCCTGTAGCGCGTTTCCGTATCGCGCCGCCGTCTCGGGCCTCGCCGGCGTCATGTCGCCGGTGGGGTTGACTTGTCCGACCTGGGGTTTGACCCCCCCAGGGTCACTGACGCGTGGGCCCCGTCGGCCAGGTGGTCAGATTAGTGCTAATCACTGTTAGTTAACCCCTCTGACACTGACCAGTGGGCCCCAGCGCCACTAATTCCTAATTAGGATTAAATTAACCCTGTTAAACCCCCCTGTCACTGACGTGTGGACCCCACACGTCAGGTTTGACCCCAGCCAGCCGCAGTTGACCACTGACGTCATGCTGACGTCATGCTGGCGCAATATATATATTTCTGGATTTAATTTAAATCAGGAAATTCCAGAATATTATTTAAACTTCAAAAATTCATAACTTTTATTCTGTAACTCCAAATCAGACAAATTATATATGAAAAATGATCAGAAAAATCCAATCTATCCATCTGTACTATATTCATGCATGATCAAACAAGTTAAATTGATGTTTTAAGCAGAACAAGGAAAAGCACTTTAAAAGGCCATGTTTGAGTTTGAAATTTGAATCTTTGATTCAAATTTGTTCAAACCCTTCTGGTTTTAGTTCCATTAGCCCAACACACTCATATTGCCATGTTTCATGCATGCATCATATTGTTGCACATTGTTTGGTGATGGTTGTGTATCGGTGTCCTTTGCGACAGGTTCTGCCTCCGAGGAGTACCGTGATTACCCTAACGAAGAACCGTATCAGTGCATCGAACCATCAGGCAAGCAACCAACCATTTGATCATATCGATACAATCCCATGTTCTCGCTCCTGCTCTCTTTTACTGCATTAAGACAACGCGTTTCAAACTGCTGTGTGCTACGGTAGTTGAACCCATTTCCTCTGCATGACCTGTCATTGCCACAGTAACTAGATGAAACCCACTAGCATGTGTAGGAGTTGATTGAGCCATATGTATGTGTTGTTCCTACCTTGCTATGCCTGCTATGCTTAGAGTCGTGTCAGGTCTGGTTCATCTGGGTGATGGGCTAGAGTGAAATGTTATGTCGGTAATGAGAATGGTGTGGTGAACACGATTTGGTAAAGGTATCGATGAGAGGCCATGTAGGAGTACATGGTGGGTTGTTTCATTGAAGCCGACCTTAAGCATTGAGATCTGTATGTGTGATTTAAGAATCAGCTACTACCATGCATTGGGCCCGAAACCAATGGACCCTCTCGGCTTCTTATTCACCCTAGTTCTCCGTCCAGGAGTTGCAATTAGTTTCTGGTGTTTGTAGCCTACTGGAGGCCGTGGACAGCGCTGACCGTAGGGGTGGGCTGTGATGCGGTAGGTACGAGGCACGGTGTACCGAATACCCGTTAGGTATCTCGGGAACCCTGTTCACATCGTTCGGGGCCGTATGGGAAACCTCGGCCGGACTCCCTGCGGATGGAACCTGGATAGGCGATAAACCTGGACTGGAGGCTTAGGTGATTAGGTAGGTCGTGGCCGACACCCACGTTGGGCTTCCGCTTGAAGGTTGCCGAGTACATGTCGTGTAAACGACGGTAAGTGGTGAGAGCGTGTATGAAGAGGTACACCCCTGCAGGGTTATCATGATCTATTCGAATAGCCGCGTCCGCGGTAAAGGACTACTTGGTTGCCTATACAATTCATAGACAAGTAAAGGGAAACTGCTAAAAGCCTCAAGATAAGTGTGAGTGCCGAGGATGGCTCTTCCGTAGGAAGACTGAGGCGGATCCTCGGTAGTGTATTGAAGTGGTGGGTAGTGGACTCGTGTGCGCAAAACCATTTCAAGTTGAAGTATCGTAGGATAGTCTAGCCAAGAGTCAAAGCTGGCTTGCTGCAATAACTCCACCAACCCTTCTTGAGAATATGCATGTATGTAGGATCTGATGTAAGTCTTGCTGAGTACCTTTGTACTCATGTTGCTATAATTTACATTTTTACAGAAGACGCTGCAACCCCTTCTGATGGGTTCTATGTAGGCATTGACATCAACGAGTAGGCTGAAGGCCCAGGTGGTGACCCTGAGCTTGTGAAGGACCACGTAGTATAGCTAGGCTTTCCAAGCCTCTTTTATTTTACTAGTTGTCTGTACTCAGACAAGTTACTTCCGCTGCTGGTTTGTATGACTGTATGACTTGAATGTCGGGTCGTGAGGCCCGTACCTTTGTGTATGTTATGTATGGCTCCCTGAGCCTTAAATAAAGTACTTGTGTCGTAGAGTCATGTTGTGATGCTTCGTTGTATTTGCACATATCGGGCATATTGTGTGTATGATTGAAATGCTTGGTATGTGTGGGATCTGACTATCTAGTTGTTTATCTTTAGTAGCCTCTCTTACCGGGAAATGTCTCCTAGTGTTACCGCTGAGCCATGGTAGCTTGCTACTGCTCTGGAACACTTAGGCTGGCCGGCATGTGTCCTTCTTCGTTCCTGTGTCTGTCCCTTCGGGGAAATGTCACGCATTGAGTACCGGAGTCCTGTTAGCCCGCTACAGCCCGGTTTACCGGAGTCCTGCTAGCCCAGTGCTACAGCCCGGACCCACTTGTTGATGACCGACACGTTCGAAGCTGGGTCATGGATGCCTGTCCCTGTAAGTCTGTGCCACTTTGGGTTTACGACTAGTCATGTCAGCCCGGGCTCCTTATCATATGGATGCGAGCGACACTATCATATACGGGAGCCAAAAGGCGCAAACGGTCCCGGGCAAAGGTAAGGCGACACCCGTGGGGATACCGTGCGTGAGGCCGCAAAGTGATATGAGGTGTTACCGGCTAGATCAATGTGACATCGAGTCGGGGTCCTGACAGACTTACTGTATCCACTTCGGAGGTCTCGTCCAGCTTGATGCTAAAGTGCCTACCAGCAACCAGGAAATTTCCGTCGCACAGGCCGCGCTCGTCTTCGCAGTATTCACACATACCAAAATCCTTTTCGTCGTCAGACATTTCCTATGTTCATAGTTGAAACATTAATTGAAAGTCGATCGAAGGCAACTACCAGGAAACCAACACACAGATCACGTACTATTACTCAATATGCAACAAGTTGAATTTAGGTCTGTCGAGTCTTCCTTCCTAATTAAACTCTCATCTCACATATATGGTGGGCAGTCCCTCTCCGATATTGTGACCGTCGGAACGGAAATAAATCAACACTCCGTCATGTATGGAGCCCCGACAGACTTAAAGTCGACTCGAAGTGCTTAATCCGGGGCGCTCAAAGTGAATCCACTCTCATCTATTAATTAAACTAATTCAACTAAGAACTTACTAAAAATAAACTAGTTTTAATTTTTTTTACTAAAAATAAACTAGTTCTATAGTAAAAATTTAATTAGATCATCAAATCTCATATACCTAAATTTTCTTACTAAAAATAAACTACTTCTATTAATTCAACTATTTAACTAAGCACTTACTATAAATAAAAATAATTATTTTTCTTACTAATTCAATTAAGCACTTACTAATTCAACTAAGCACTTATTAATTTTCTTACTAATTCAACTAAGCACTTACTAATTCAAATTGCATATAGAATTTTAACTAGTTGCAACTTTTTTCTGTCGCAAACGGGTCGACGGCGAGGATGCGGGCCGGGCATCGTTGACGTTGAGAACAAATACTATATGCAAATGTATCATTTTTAAATGATTGGATTGTGATTTCTTATATACAAATTCTATATGCAAATGTGACATAACATATGATATCTAGCTAGCTAGCTAATCCATCTAACATTAATATACCTAGCTAATTCATCTAACATTTGACAAAAGTATAAAAAACTAATTCATCTAACATTAATATATCTAATTCATCTATAACTAAAAGTATAAAAAACTAACTCATCTAACATTAATATCTAGCTAATTCATCTAACATTTGACATTAATATCCAACATTTCTATCTAATTCATCTAACATTTGACATCAAAGTCTAACATTTCTATCTAATTCATCTAACAATTTGACATTAATATAAACTAAAAGTATAAAAAACTAAAAAAAGAAAATAGAAAATAATTAAGAAAACTTTGTCTCTCTGTGTGTGTACTGTGTGTGTGAGGGCGACCATGGCGCCACAGGGGGGGTCTTACAGCGGGGCGACTGATGACCCACAAGTATAGGGGATCTATCGTAGTCCTTTCGATAAGTAAGAGTGTAGAACCCAACGAGGAGAAGAAGGAAATGGCAAGCGGTTTTCAGTAAGGTATTCTTTGCCAGCATTGAAATTGTAGGTAACAGATAGTTTTGTGATAAGATAATTTGTAATGGGTAACAAACAGTGAAAGTAAATAAAGTGCAGCGAGGTGGCCCAATCCTTTTTGTAGCAAAGGACAAGCCTGGACAACTTCTTATAATGAGAAAAGCACTCTCGAGGACACATGGGAATTATCATCAAGCTAGTTTCATCACGCTCATATGATTCGCGTTTGGTACATTGATTATTTGATATGTGGGTGGACCGGTGCTTGGGTACTGCCATTACTTGGACAAGCATCCCACTTATGATTAACCCCTATTGCAATCATCCGCAACTACAAAAGAAGTATTAAGGTAAACCTAACCATAGCATGAAACTAATGGATCCAAATCAGCCCCTTACGAAGCAACGCATAAACTAGGGTTTAAGTTTCTCTCACTCTAGCAACCCATCATCTACTTATTACTTCCCAATGCCTTCCTCTAGGCCCAAATAATAGTGAAGTGTCATGTAGTCTACGTTCACATAACACCACTGGAGGAGAGACAACATACATCTCATCAAAATATCGAACGAATACCAAATTCACATGACTACTAATAGCAAGACTTCACCCATGTCCTCAGGAACAAACGTAACTACTCACAAAGCATATTCATGTTCATGATCAGAGGAGTATTAACATGCAATAAGGATATGAACATATGATCTTCCACCAAGTAAACCAATTAGCATCAACTACAAGGAGTAATCAACACTACTAGCAACCCACAGGTACCAATTTGTGGTTTTGATACAAGATTGGATACAAGAGGTGAACTAGGGTTTTTAGAGGAGATGGTGCTGGTGAAGATGTTGATGGAGATTGACCCCCTCCCGATGAGAGGATCGTTGGTGATGATGATGGTGATGATTTCCCCCTCCTAGAGGGAAGTTTCCTGGGCAGAACAGCTCCGCCGAAGCCCTAGATTGGTTCCGCCTCGTAGCGGCGGAGTTTCATCCCGTAAGCTTTCTTATGATTGTTTCCAGGGTTAAAGCCTTCATATAGCAGAAGATGGGCACCGGAGGGCCACCAGGGGGCCCAGGAGATAGGGGCGCGCCCAGTAGGGGTGGGCGCGCCCCCCACCCTCCTGGCTAGGGTGTGGGCCCCCTCTATTGTTTTCTTCGCTCAATAATTCTTATTAATTCAAAAAGTGACTTCCGTGGAGTTTCAGGATTTTTGGAGCTGTGCAGAATAGGTTTCCAATATTTGCTCCTTTTCCAGCCAGAATTCCAGCTGCCGGCATTCCCCCTCTTCATGGTAAACCTTGTAAAATAGGTGAGAATAGCCATAAGTATTGAGACATAATGTGTAATAACAGCCCATAATGCAATAAATATTGATATAAAAGCATGATGCAAAATGGACGTATCAACTCCCCCAAGGTTAGACCTTGCTTGTCCTCAAGCGGAGGCCGAAATCGAAAAATATGTCCACATGTTTAGAGATAGAGGTGTCGATAAAAATAAAATACTGACATGAGGGCATCACGATCATTCTTATAACAGCAACATATATAGATTTTGTCATATGATTTCTTATGCTCAAGTAACAATCGATTCACAATGTCAAGTATGGTTCATAAACTTCATTGGGAACTAACAAACTATAATCTCAGTCATTGAAGCAATTGCAATTTATCATAACATCAGAAAGAGTCAAGAATAGAGCTTTTCAGCAAGTCCACATACTCAACTATCATATAGTCTTCTACAATTGCTAACACTCAGGCAATACTTATGGTTATGGAGTTTTAATCGGACACTGAGAAAGATAGGGGCTTATTGTTTCGCCTCCCAATGTATTCACCTTTGGGTGATGTCAACAATAATAGTTCACGCTAACTTACATCCAATTGGATATATCAGGATCTTTCCAACACGAGGTGCTTGCCAAAGGATAAAATGAAAAAGGGAAAGGTGAAGATCACCTTGACTCTTGCATAATGTAAAGACATAAAGTAAAAGATAGGCCCTTCGCAGAGGGAAGCAGAGGTTGTCATGTGCTTTAGGGTTGAATGCACAAAATCTTAATGCAAAAGAACATCACTTTATATTGCCACTTGTGATATGAACCTTTATTATGCAGTCCATCACTTTTATTACTTCCATATCACACGATCATATAAAGCTTATTTTCTCCACACTAATAATTCATACATATTAGAGCAATTTTTATTGCTTGCAACATGACAACTTACTTGAAAGATCTTACTCAATCCATAGGTAGGTATGGTGGACTCTCATGGCAAAACTGGGTTTAGAGAAGTTTGTAAGCACAAGTAGTATCTCTATTTGGTGCAAGGAATTTTTGGCTAGCATGAGGGGGAAAGGCAAGCTCAACATGTTGGGAAGATCAATGACAATATACTTTAACTGAGATGTGCGAGAACATAAACCATGACGTTGTCTTCCTTGTCCAACATCAACTCTTTAGCATGTCATACTTAATGAGTGCTCACAATCATAAAAGATGTCCAAGATAGTATATTTATATGTGAAAAGCTCTCTTTCTTTATTACTTCCTATTAATTGCAACGATGACCAAAACTATGTTTATCAACTCTCAACAACTTTTATGCCTCATACTTTTTATATGCGAAGTCATTACTATCCATAAGATCAATATGAACTCCTTTATTTCTTTTTATTCTTTCTACTTTCTCAAGATCATAGCAAGATAGCAAAGCCCTTGACTCAACACTAATCTTTATTATAGATAGCTCACGGACTCGAGTACATAGAAGGGATCACAAAGGAAAACTTGAAACTAATTCATACCAAAACTTCAATATACTAGATCAAGATATTACTAAAAGGATCGAACTAAGTAAAACGGTAAAGATAGGAGTGTGATGGTGATACGATACCGGGGCACCTCCCCCAAGCTTGGCAGTTGCCAAGGGGAGTGCCCATACCCATGTGATTATGTCTTTAGAGGTGGTGAAGAAGGAGTTGTTGATGATGTAGGCTTGTCGTCCATCTTCCAAGGCATAGGCTCACCATCATAGAAGGATGATCGAGTCTCCGGGATCCTCAAATCTACAGCCAAACTCATCCTCTTGAATCTATATTCATACTCACAGTTTTGGTTTTGCAGGTCATAGATCTGGGCTTGGAGGTGCTCGATTTTCTCTTGATGCTTGAAGATGGTCTCCCAAATGATCTTGGTATCCAGCTTGTGGTTGTTGGTGAACTCCGTGATCATCATCTGGTTGGCGTTGAGTCCACGCTCCACCATCCCTTGGCACTTGAAAACTTGTTGCTCCATGGCTTTGAGCTTTGTCTCCACGCTTCCAGTACGCCTCGGTCCCTCCACATCGCCGATGTGCAGCACCCCCTCACGCATCTCAATGGTTTGAGGGTGTTGCAGCACCTCCGCGAGATAGGGGTTGATAAACCTCTCAAAAAACTTGTCCTTGGGAGCACTTGGAGACGTCATGGTGCTCTAGATCTGTCAGAAAAACAGCTCGAAACGAAAACAGAGGATATTTGCATGATACGGTGGTCAAAACATTCAGGAGATTATATAATGAATTTTTAACGACCAAAATACGTAACATGTAAGAAAACGGAGTTTGAGAGGCACACGAGGTGCCCACGAGACAGGGGCGCGCTCAGTAAGGGTGGGCGCGCCCTCCACCCTCGTGAAGGCCTCGTGTCCTTCCCGGATTACTTCTTGCTTCTCAAAATTCTTAAATATTCCAAAACGGAGGAAAATTGCCATTAGAATTGTTTTGGAGTCGGTTTACTTACCGTACCACATACCTATTCCTTTTTGGAGTCTGAAACATTCTGGAAAGTGCCTCTTATGTATTCTCCGGGGTTACGGTCTCAATAATATTAGTTTCAACATTGATAGGATTACCTGAGATATAATGTTTGATTCTTTGACCGTTCACCACCCTCGAACTTGTGCCTTCGAAGTTGTTGATTTTTATGGCACTGGAACGATAGACCTCCTTGATAACGTAAGGACCTTCCCACTTAGGGAGAAGTTTTCCTAGAAAAAATCTTAAACGAGAGTTGAATAGTAACATATAATCACCTATGTTAAACGCACGCTTTTGTATCCTTTTGTCATGCCATCGTTTAACTTTTTCTTTGAGTAGTTTGGCATTCTCCTAGGCTTGGGTTCTCCATTCATCAAGTGAGATAATATCAAATAACCTCTTCTCACCGGCAAGTTTGAAGTCATAGTTGAGCTCTTTAATAGTCCAATATGCTTTATGTTCAAGTTTGAGAGGTAAGTGACATGCTTTTCCATAAACCATCTTATACAGAGACATACCCATAGGATTTTTATATGCAGTTCTATAGGCCCATAATGCATCATCAAGTTTCTTGGACCAATTCTTTCTAGATCTATTGACAGTCTTTTGCAAAATTAATTTGAGCTCTCTATTGCTCAACTCTACTTGACCGCTAGACTGGGGGTGATAAGGAGATGCAATTCTATGATTAACATCATACTTAGCAAGCATTTTACGAAAAGCACCATGAATAAAATGTGAACCACCATCAGCCATGAGATATCTAGGGACTCCAAACCTCGGAAAAATAACTTCTTTAAGCATCTTAATAGAGGTGTTATGATCAGCACTACTAGTTGGAATAGCTTCTACCCACTTAGTAACGTAATCAACAACAACTAAAATATGTGTATATCCATTAGAGGCATGAAAAGGTCCCATAATATCAAAGCCCGAAACATCAAATGGTTCAATAACAAGAGAATAATTCATAGGCATTTCTTGACGTCTACTAATATTACCAATTCTTTGACATTCATCACAAGACAAGACAAACTTGCGAGCATCTTTGAAGAGAGTAGGACAATAAAAACCGGATTGCAATACCTTATGTGTAGTTCTATCTCCAGCGTGGTGTCCTCCATATGGTTCGGAGTGACACTTGCGTAGGATCTATTCCTGTTCATGCTCAGGTACACAACGTCTAATAACACCATCTACTCCTTCTTTATAAAGGTGTGGGTCATCCCAGAAGTAATGTCTTAAATCATAAAAGAACTTTTTGTTTTGCTCGTATGTGAAACTAGGTGGTATAAATTTAGCAACAATGTAATTAGCATAATCATCATACCAAGGAGTAGTATGAGAAGCATTAATGACCGCTAATTGTTCATCAGGAAAGCTATTATCAATAGGTAGTGGGTCGTCAAGAACATTCCCTAACCTAGACAGGTTGTCTGCAATGGGGTTCTCAGCTCCCTTTCTATCAATAATATGCAAATCAAATTCTTGGAGCAAGAGAACCCATCTAATAAGTCTAGGCTTAACATCTTTCTTTTCCATAAGATATTTAATAGCAGCATGATTAGTGTGAATAGTAACTTTAGAATCAACAATGTAAGGTCTGAACTTATCACATGCAAATACGACTGCTAAGAACTCTTTTTCAGTAGTAGCATAATTTCTCTGGGCAGTATCAATAATTTTACTAGCATACTAGAGAACATTCAATTTCTTATCAACTCTTTGCCCTAGAACAGCACCTACAGCATAATCACTAGCATCACACATAATTTCAAAGGGTAAATTCCAATCGGATGGCTGAACAATAGGTGTAGTGATCAAAGCTTTCTTAAGTATTTCAAATGCTTCTACACAATCATCATCAAAGACAAAAGGAATATATTTTTGCAATAAATTAGTCAGAGGCCTAGAGATTATAGAAGTCCTTAATGAACCTCCTATAAAAACCGGCATGACCAAGGAAACTTCTTATACCTTTTATGTCCTTGGGACGTGGCATCTTTTCAATAGCATCCACTTTAGCTTTGTCAACTTCAATACCTCTCTCGGAAATCTTATGCCCCAAGATAATGCCTTCATTAACCATAAAGTTGCACTTTTCCCAATTCAAGACGAGACTAGTGTCTTCACATCTCTACAAAACTCGATCAAGGTTGCTCAAGAAATCATCAAAAGAGGATCCATAGATGGAGAAATCATCCGTGAATACCTCACAAATCTTTTCACAAAAGTCAGAGAATATAGCCATCATGCATCTTTGAAAGGTTGCAGGTGCATTACATAAACCAAAAGGCATACGTCTATAAGCAAAAGTACCGAAAGGGCAAGTAAAAGTAGTTTTTGATTGATCCTTCGCCAACACAGGTATTTGAGAGATCCCCTACGATTTCAACAGGTAGGTTGTGTTTCACAATAGGGCCCTGTTGAAGGAACACTTCATCTATTTCCCTTCTTTCATTCATAAACATATCATTTTCATGGTCTAGCAAATATTGTTCTAACAGATCAGTAGGAGGCACAACAATAGAAGAAAGACCAATAATCTCATCCTTACTAGGTGATTCTTTATCACGGGGTTGTCTATGAAACTTAGCAAAATTAAACTCATGAGACATATCCCCTAAGCCAATTGTAACAATATCCTTTTCACAATCAATCTTAGCATTAATAGTATTCAAGAAGGGTCTACCAAATATAATGGGACAAAAGTCATCTTGTGGGGAACCAAGAACAAGAAAATCGGCAGGATATTTAACCTTCCCACACAAGACTTCAACATCTCTAACAATCCCAACTGGCTTAATGGTGTTCCTATTGGCAAGCTTGATAGTAACATCAATACCTTCTATTTTAGCAGGTGCAATATACTGCATAATTTCTTTATATAAGTCAAGGGGTATTGCACTAGCACTAGCACCCATATCACATAAGCCATGATAACAATGATCTCCTATTTTAACAGAAATAACAGGCATGCCTACAACAGGTCTATGTATCTTAGCATCGGGTCTGGCAATATTAGCAGTTTCACCACAAAGATAAATAACATGCCCATCTAAATTATCATTTAAGAGATCTTTAACCATAGCAATACTAGGTTCAACTTTAATTTGCTCAGGAGGTGTATAAGTTCTAGTATTGCTCTTACGAACAACAGTTGAAGTTTTAGCATGATCCTTTATCCTAACAGGAAAAGGAGGTTTCTCAACATAAGTAGTAGGAACAATAGGATCATTATAAGTGGTAGTCTTTTCCTCAACTGTAATAGGTGCAACTACTTTTACTTCAATGGGAGGATTATATTTAAACCACTTATCCTTAGGGAGATCAACATGAGTAGCAAAAGATTCACAAAAGGCTGCTACTATCTCAGAGTCAAGTCCATATTTAGCGCTAAATCCGCGAAAATCATCGGTATCCATAAAAGATTTAACATAATTAAACTTAGGTGTTATACCTGAATCCTTACCATCGTCGGAACCCTAATCTTCAGAGTTGCATTTAATTCTTTCCAATAAATCCCACTTGAATTCAGTAGTCTTCAGCATATAGGAACCAGCACAGGAAGTATCAAGCATGGTGCGATCATTGAGAGAAAGCCGGGCATAAATTTTTTGAATAATCATATCTCGTGAGAGCTCATGATTCGGGCATGAATATAACATTGACTTAAGCCTCCCCCAAGCTTGAGATATGCTTTCTCCTTCGCGAGGCCATAAATTATATATGTAATTACGATCATGATGAACAAGATGCATAGGATAGAACTTCTGGTAAAATTCCAACTTCAATCGTTTATAGTTCCAAGATCCAGTATCGTCACATAGCCTATACCATGTCAATGCGTCTCCCTTCAAAGATAAAGGGAAGACCTTCCTCTTAACAACATCATCGGGAAAACCTGCAAGCTTAAATAACCCACAAACTTCATCCACAAAGATAAGGTGTAAATCGGGATGCAATGTTCCATCTCCTGCAAAGGGATTAGCTAGCAGTTTCTCTATCATACCCGAAGGAATATCAAAGTAAATATTTTCAATAGGTTCAGTAGGTTGAGGAGCAACTCTTTGCTCTACTGGTCGGGGCGAAGATACCCCGAACAAGCCCCTTAAAGGATTAGTTTCCATAGTAACAAGTGACAGAATATATAAATGTTTCCTTACCAAGTTCCACTCACCAAAGGCGCTTCACTCCCCGGCAACGGCGCCAGAAAAGAGTCTTGATTACCCACAAGTATATGGGATCTATCATACTACTTTCGATAAGTAAGAGTGTCGAACCCAACGAGGAGCAGAAGGAAATGACAAGCGGTTTTCAGTAAGGTATTCTCTGCAAGCATTGAAATTGTAGGTAACAGATAGTTTTGTGATAAGATAATTTGTAACGGGTAACAAGCAATGAAAGTAAATAAAGTGCAGCAAGGTGGCCCAATCCTTTTTGTAGCAAAGGACAAGCCTGGACAATTTCTTATAATGAGAAAAGCGCTCCTGAGGACACATGGGAATTATCGTCAAGCTAGTTTCATCACGCTCATATGATTCACGTTTGGTACTTTGATAATTTGATATGTGGGTGGACCGGTTCTTGGGTACTACCCTTACTTGGACAAGCATCCCACTTATGATTAACCCCTATTGCAAGCGTCTGCAACTACAAAAGAAGTATTAAGGTAAACCTAACCATAGCATGAAACTAATGGATCCAAATCAGGCCCTTACGAAGCAACGCATAAACTAGGGTTTAAGCTTCTGTCACTCTAGCAACCCATCATCTACTTATTACTTCCCAATGCCTTCCTCTAGGCCCAAATAATGGTTAAGTGTCATGTAGTCGACGTTCACATAACACCACTAGAGGAGAGACAACATGCATCTCATCAAAATATCGAACGAATACCAAATTCACATGACTACTTATAGTAAGACTTCACCCATGTCCTTAGGAACAAATGTAACTACTCACAAAGAATACTCATGTTCATGATTAGAGGAGTATTAATATGCATTAAGGATCTGAACATATGATCTTCCACCAAGTAAACCAATTAACATCAACTATAAGGAGTAATCAACAATACTAGCAACCCACAGGTACCAATTTGTGGTTTTGATACAAGATTGGATACAAGAGATGAACTAGGGTTTTGAGAGGAGATGGTGCTGGTGAAGATGTTGATGGAGATTGAACCCCTCCCGATGATAGGATAGTTGGTGATGACGATGGTGATGATTTCCCCCTCCCGGAATGAAGTTTCCCTCGTAGAACAGCTCCGCCGCAGCCCTAGATTGGTTCCGCCTCGTGGCGGCGGAGTTTCATCCCGTAAGCTTGCTTATGATTTTTTCCAGGGTAAAAGCCTTCATATAGCAGAAGATGGGCACCGGAGGCCCACCAGGGGGCCTAGGAGATAGGGGGCGCGCCCAGTAGGGGTGGGCGCGCCCCCCACCCTCCTGGCTAGGGTGTGGGCCCCCTCTGGTGTTTTCTTCGCTCAATAATTCTTATTAATTAAAAAAGTGACTTCCATGGAGTTTCAGGATTTTTGGAGCTGTGCAGAATAGGTTTCCAATATCCCCCCTCGTCATGGTAAACCTTGTAAAATAAGAGAGGATAGCCATAAGTATTGATACATAATGTGTAATAACAACCCATAATGCAATAAATATTGATATAAAAGCATGATGCAAAATGGACGTATCAGCGACGGCCGGTGATCTGAGGCGACGGGGGTCGGCGACGGGCCGGGGTGGCGCGCGACGGGGATGGGCTGGGGCGGCACGCGACGGGGACGGGCCGAGGGTGGCGCGCAGCGACGGGATGACGACAGGGACGGGCGCGACAATGGGGACGGCGAAGGCGACCACGCGCGACGGGGGCGGCGACAGGCTGTGGCGGTGACAAGGACGGGCGCGGCGACAGGGCGGCGACAGGGGCAGGCGGCGATGAGGTTGAAGCAGAGGAAGAAGAGAAGAAAACTGAAAATTTCGTAAGTGTTGCTTATATAGGATGGACCTTTAGTACCGGTTGGAGCCACCAACCGGTACTAATGGTCAAATTTTGCCAGGAAAAGCGGCGGGAAGAGACCCCCTTTAGTACCGGGTCATGGTTGCAACCGGTACTAAAGACCCCCCTAGTACCGGTTGGAGCCACCAACTGGTACTAAAGGGTGTGTGCTGGCCCAGGTGCGATGTATAAAGTTTAGTCCCACCTCGCCGAGTGAAGGGCAGCCGCACTGGTTTATAAACCCAGTCGCGGATGCTCCTTCGAGCTCCTCTCTAAAACATGCCTTCTGGGCCTACCTGTGCTACGCTACCCTGTTGGGCCTACTGGGCTTGCAGACCTGCATCCTGGGCCAACTACAGGTTGGGTTTCTAGTCATTTGCAGGCCGCTGTGGCCCAGTAGGCGGGCTCTTTTTTATTTTTTTATTTTTTCCCTTTATGCTTTATTTTTTCTTTTATTTATTTCTGAGTTGTTTTTTGTTGTATTTAGAATTTCTTTGTGAGTATTTTTGCTTTAGGTACCAAGAATTAAAAACTTTCTGTTAGTGCCAATAGTTTTGGAATTTGAATAGTTTAAATTTGTCTGCTTTATTTATTTTCTTTTATTTATTTCTGAGTTGTTTTTTGCTGTATTTAGAATTTCTTTGTGAATATTTTTGCTTTAGGTACAGAAAATTACAAACTTTCTGTTAGTGCCAGTAGTTTTCAAATTTGAATAATTTAAATTTGAATTATTTGAAATTTGTGTGAATCACTAGTTTGGGAATAACTTTACTTTAAAAATAGATTTTCTAGTGATTCTTTTTTCTTATGTTTAATGTTATTGTGTTTTATCATTATATTCAGTGTGGTAATACTTAGGTTATTAAAAAAATGAATTACCTTTGTAAGAGATGAGTTTTCATTGGAAACCCTCATACTTCGAAAGAGATTGTTCATTTTGTACACAAAGTGCATCCATTTTTTGCCGCAACCCTCTCTACTTTTTTGCACATGTTATGTGGGTGAAATGATGATACTATGCCAACTTTCAACCTTTTCAGAGTCCTTTTGTAGTGCTTTTCCATTTCAGGGTTATTTAGCTCAAAAAAGTCAGTAAATGCATGAAAAATAGCAAATGATGTCAAAAAGGGTTGGAAGTTGATGACGTGGCTTTGAATGGTGCATACTGAAAGCACAAGAGTACACGTTTCAAATGCAAAACACATAAGCACCCTCACTATTACAAAGATTCCCTACTGCCTTTGGGTGTGAAACTTTTTCTTCGCATGTGTCCCTTTGCGCCGTAACCATGGACAATCTTCATCATTTAACTGGATGCTCGGGTCAATATTCACTATGAAGGGAGCAATTTCATCAAACTTTTCATAATCTTCTGACATGTCTGTCTTGTCATCCACTCCCACGATGTTTCTTTTCCCTGAAAGAACTATGTGGTGATTTGGCTCATCATATGATGTACTCGCTTCCTTATCTTTTCTTTTTCTTGGCTTGGTAGACATGTCCTTCACATAGAAAACCTGCGCCACATCATTGGCTAGGACGAATTGTTCATCTACGTATGCAAGATTGTTGAGATCCACTATTGTCATTCCGTACTGCAGGTCTTCTATTACCCCGCCTCGTGTCATGTTGACCCATTTGCACCGAAACAAAGGGACCTTCCCGAAAAGTTTGCACGCCATTAACAAACTGGGGAGAGCATCGGTCATCGTACATCCATTGTCGGCTCATCTTCATTACACAAAACCGACCAAATTAATAAAAGTTCCATAAAGTTCATACAACACTTATTCTCATAAAACAAACATACAAATAACACTCTAGCTAAAGCATTTAAATGCAACAACAACCAGGACTAAAGGTTCATCTCTAGTACCGGTTTGTGGCATGAACCGGTACTAAAGGTGCTGGCGGGGCCCTGCCTGAGAACAGCCTACCACCACCTCTTTAGTACCAATTCGTGGCATGAACTAGTACTAAAGGTTCGCCATGAACCGGTACTACTGAGCGCCGCTCGCCTAGCCGTTGGAACCGGAACTAATGGTCACATTAGTGTCAGTTCAGTTACAAACCGGGACTAATGTGCTTCACATTAGGCCCTTTTTCTACTAGTGATGGAAGCACAAGTAGCATGGAAGAAAGGGCCAGCCATGTACACCACTGTCGTGGTAGCTACAATGCCCTCAACAGAAGGACAAACAAAGAACTAGCAACTACTTGCTACGTGACCACCCATTTACAAACCCAAGTGACCGGACTAGGCATGCCACTCTCTAGTCCACCCCCTCTCCCTTAATTTTGCACAACATCGTCAATGCCACCATGAAATGATCTAATCAGTTGACTATATGGGTGGGGTCAATAGGCGACTACAAATTTAAAATTAATTGTCAATTTTAGGGTAATGCTAATAAAGTAGGTTTTCTAGATATACAACTAGTTAAGAACAACCTATATGACTAGAAAGCAAGCAACAAGATATAGTAGGCAACAAACTAAATATCAAGCCAACAAGCCTACAAGGCAAATAAGGTGTGGGAAAGGATTAACCGCAAGTGAGTCGAGAAAACGGATTTTGTCCCGAAGTTCATACTCTTTGGAGAGTGCTAATTTCCATTGGAGAGGTGCCGAACCCAAGTGTCTAGAGAGCCACCAAGTGTCTCACCTTATTCTTCCTTTGAGTCATCCTCAACGAATGAGGCTCGAATCACTCGGGGTTCGCTTTGGCATCAAAGCTTTCCTTCATAATCAGGCAAGGGGAAATGGAAGGAGGATACATCAAGCAAATGGAAGAGCAGGTCCTTCATGGAATGGTGGACAGAGCCATAGCTTTCCTTTAGAATCAGACCAATCCTACTGAGCTTCGTTACAAGATGTTCAGGTAGAAGTGGTCCAACAGTCAGTTTTTTTGGCAAACAACAGTCAGTTATTAGGTTGTGATTATCCCAAGCAACATGAGAAGATTACCTTTCGTCTTATGGAATAGTGAATGCCACAAATGAAATTGTGTTGTCTATTAGCAAATACTATCTTGACCCTATAGCATGTCTGTTATGTTTCTATTGGTCGTGCAAGGAAACTACAGTAAGATTAAGCTGAGATGAATGAACTTTTTTTTAGAGAAAAGGCATACACCCGACTTTATAAATAAAGCCACTAGGGAGAGTAATAGTAGAACATCCATGATTCTTGGACTATATGTCTAAGTGAACTTTAATAACAAGTGTCTTTACACACATGGAATGATGGAAAAGATATTTCATTGTGTGTTTGCTTCATTTAAATGTTAATTTTAGCTTGTACTGCTGGACTTTTGATTGCTCCCACAGTTGAGTAACTCGTATTATTATGCATGCAGTCACGCCATTGTTGTTTCAGTATTATAACTTTAGTATCTGGGCTAGTGTTCTGCTAGCGGTCGAATTTAAACATTCATTTACTCCATTGCTTGATCTTGCCACACTTATAGGCTATAACCTACAGTACATAATAATTTATTCCTGAAGTCATACTGACAATCAATTCATAAGTACTCCCTCTCTAACAAAATGTAGACATTTTTAACAATTGTATGTGAAACAAAAAACATCCTATATTTTGTTATAGAGGTGGAGTAATATTTTCAGTGAATTTTTGTTAAGCCCCTGGTGATTTGAATCTTGATGTGTAATATTACTGTTGCAGTTTCTCCTTTCTGTCATCTTCTATAGTGTATGATGCAATGCTGGGCTGGACTTCAATTATATTCAAATTAATGTCTTGTGGGCTAACCTGCGGTAGAAAATTTTCTGAGCTTATTAAGTCTCGAGGTCTAACTCGTAAGCTCGCTTGTTAGTTACGCTTAACGAGTAAAATCCAGAGCTCCCGAGTTCAAGCTAAATGAACTAAGCTCTTCACAACTTGAGTAGCTCTCAAGTTTCGAGTTTTAATTCTAGGCCTAGCTAGGTGTGGTGTTAAGAGAGGAAAACTAGCCACGTGCATTGTGAACTGTGACCTTTGCGTGCTCATTTTGACGCTTCTGATTTATTTTCAACATGTGTGACTAAAGTACACATATGTGGCAAGTTTAGTGACCATCGATGCAATTTATTATATGAGTTATGTGGAAACAAAGGGAATCCTTTATCTTTTTTCTGGGATGATGAAGTTGTTATTTGTGAAAGATGTTACATATATTGTGCTCTGGGTTTTGTCTTTTCATTTATGCTTGAACTACTTTTGCCTTTTTATGGAACATGAACTACTTTGTTGATGAATCTATAAAACTACTATTGACGGCGCGAGTGTTCTAAATTACCCTGTTTGCCACTTGTTTCTCCCCTGGATAACAACAACAACAACAACAACAACAACAACAACAACAACAACAACAACAACAACAACAACAACAACAACAACAACAAAGCCTTTAGTCCATTTAGGGTAGGTTAGAGATGAAATCCATAAGATCTCGCAAGCAACTCATGGTTCTGGCCTATGGATAGCAAGCTTCCATGCAACTAGTCCTCTAGTGATACTCCACTCCTTTAGATCTCTCTTTACGGACTTCTCCCATGTCAAGTTCGGTCTACCCAGACCTCTCTTGACTATCAGCACTCTTTAGCCATCCGCTATGCACTAGTGCTTATAGAGGCCTGCATTGAATATGCTCAAACCAACTCACATGATGTTGGACAAGCTTCTCTTCAATCAGTGCTACTCCAACTCTATCTCCTATATCATCACTCTGGAGTCTATCCTTTCTTGTGTGGCCACACATCCACCTCAACATGTGCATCTTCACCACATCTAACTGTTGAACATGTCGACTTTTAGTCGACCGACACCCAGCGACATACAACATTGTGGGTCGAACCGCCATCCTATAGAACTTGCCATTAAGCTTTTGCGGCACTCTCTCGTCACAAAGAATGCCAAAAGCTTGGCACCACTTAATCCATCGGGCTTTGACTCGATGGTTCACATCTTCATCGATATCTTCATCCTTCTACAACATTGACCCCAAATATCGAAAGGTGTCCTTCTGAGGCACCACATGTCCATCAAGGCTAACCTCCTCCTCTTCCACATGCCCAGTAGTACTAAAACCGCATCTCATGTACTCGGTTTTAATTCTACTAAGTCTAAAACCTTTTGATTCAAGGTTTGTCTCATAGCTCTAACTTCCTATTAACCCCCATCCGACTATCATCTAGTAGCACCACATCATTCGCAAAGAACATACACCATGGGATATCTCCTTGTATATCCCTCGTGGCCTCATCCATCACTAAAGAAAAAAAAGATAAGGGCTCAAAGCTGACCCCTGGTGCAATCCTATTTTAATCGGGAATTCATCAGTGTCACCATCACTTGTTCGAACACTTATCACAATATTATCGTACATGTCCTTGATGAGGGTAATGTACTTTGTTGGGACTTTGAGTTTCTCCAAGGCCCGCCACATGACATTCTGCGGTATCTTATCGTAGGCCTTCTCCAAGTCATGAACACCATATGTAGGTCCTTCTGTTCCCTATATCTCTCCATGAGTTGTCATACCAAGAAAATGGCTTCCATGGTCGGCCTCTCCCACGCATGAAACCAAACTGATTTTTTGTCATTCCTGTCATTCTTCTTAAGTGATGCTCAATGACTCTCTCCCATAGCTTCATTGTATGGCTCATCAACTTAATTCCATGGTAATTAGTACAACTCTGAATATCCCCCTTGTTCTTGAAGATTGGTACTATATAGCCCATCCCCATTCTTCTGGCATCTTGTTCATCCGAAAAAATGAGGTTGAAAAGCTTAGTTAGCCATACTCTAGCTATGTCCCCGAGGCCTCTCCAAACCTCAATGGGGATACAATCTGTGCCTATCGCCTTGCCTCCTTTCATCCTTTTTAAAGCCTCCTTGACCTCGGACTCCTGTATTCGCCGCACTCTACATCTGCTGGTATCATCAAAGTAATCGTCCAGTTCAATGGTAGAGCTCTCATTCTCCCCATTGAACAACTTGTCAAAGTACTCCTGCCATCTATGCTTAATCTCCTCGTCCTTTCATCAGGAGCTGGTATGCTCCGTCTTGATCCATTTCACTTGGTCAACATCCCTTGTCTTCCTCTTTTGGATCTTGGCCATCTTATATATGTCCCTTTCGCCTTCCTTTGTGTCTAACCACTGGTAGAGATCCTCATATGCTCAACCCTTGCTTCACTCACAGCTTGCTTTGCGGCCCTCTTTGCCATCTTGTACTTCTCTATGTTGTCGGCACTCCTATCGAGGTATAGGCTTTAAAACAATCTTTCTTCTCCTTAATAGCCTTCTAGTCATCATCATTCCACCACCAGGTATCTTTAGCTTCACTTCTAGTTCCCCTGGACACTCCAAACTCCTCTAAGGTTACCTTACAAATGCAAGTCACCATCTTCGTCCACATATTGTCTGCATCACCCCCTTCCTCCCAATGGCCCTCCTTAATGACCCTCTCTTTAAACACCTGAGCTACCCCCCCCCCCTTGAGCTTCCACCACTTCGTTCTAGCGACTTTGGCATGCTTATCCCGCTAGACATGAATCTGAAAGCGGAAGTCAGCCACCACAAGCTTGTGCTGAGGGACAACACTATCTCTAGGTATCACCTTACAATTAGGCATGCACGCATGTCTTTCCTTCTCGAGAGGATGAAATCAAGCTAGAGTGTTGACCACTACTAAAAGTCACTAGATGTGATTCTTTCTTTTTAAAGAGGGTGTTAGCTATGATCATGTCATAGGCTAGAGCAAAGATTAAGACATCTTATCCCTCTTGATTCCTGATGCCATAGCTAAAGCCCCCATGCACCCCTTCAAAACATGTGTTAGATGTACCCACGTGGCCATTGAGGCTTCCTCTTATGAAGAGCTTCTCTCTAATGGTACACTCCTAATAGTGTCCTCCAGGCCTTCCCGTAACTACCTCTTGGTGTTCTCATTGTGTCCTACTTGCAGGGCATACATGATGATAACATTGAGAACTAAGTCCCCGACTATCAGCTTAACTAGGATAATCTAGTCCCCATGTTTCTTGACGTCCACCACTCCATACTTGAGGCTCTTGTTGATCAAGATGCCTGCTCCATTTCTGTTTGTGGCTGTCCCCGTGTACCATATCTTGAAGTCAGTATTCTCCACCCCCTTCGCCTCTGTCCCCTCCATTTGGTTTCTTGGATGCAAAGGACATCAACACCTCTCCTCACCACTATATCAACTAATTTTGGAAGCTTACCTGTCAGGGACCCTATGTTCCAGCTACCTAAGCAGATCCTCGGAGGCTCGGCTAGCTTCCTTACCCTTCACACTCGTCGAGTCAAATGCGAAGACCCTTGCTCATTTTCCACTACACCGGGGTGTCAGTGTAGCGCACCACTAAGGATGCGACGACCTAATCCTTGCTCACTTGCCACCATATCTAGATCAAGATACGATGCGCCACCGGGAGGTGATGGCCCGACCCTTGCCTAGTTGACACCACACCCGGGTTCCGATGTGGCATGGCGCTGAGAGGGTTACGCCCCAATGAAAATATTTTGGGTTTCATCTCCATAAGAGTGGATGAGTTTTGATATTGGCTCGCCAAGCCTATCACAACCCTCCTCCTTTACCCGGTCTTGGAATCGGCTATGTTGAGACAACATAAGTGCAGTTTTGTTTCTCTCCTGCATCAGAACACAAAATGGCAATACAAGTGAGTTCTACAAGTTCTAAATTTTATTTTTTATTGTCAAGTCTTTCTAGTGATGCTACAACCTTAATTGGTTGGGCCCGACATCCATAAGAAAACTCTTTATCATGCCTTCACAGGTTGGACCCGGCAACTTCAGAGGACGTAGCTCCTTCTTGAAGGCCTTGTCATAAAAGAAACATGGTGACTTAGATGTATATTTATTTTCTCATCTTTGTCATGGTTATGTCATTATTTTCTACATCATCTACTTTGCTTATAAGATGTGTTGGTCTCATTGTGTTGTGCCTCTCTTAATAAATCTAGCATGTTCATGCTCACATTGTGAGGGCATTATCTTCAATTTTGGCAGAAGTGCTTAGTATTTATTTTCTTATCAATGCAAGTTTTTTTCTTCATTCCATTAACTCCGTCGTTGCAAAATACACATGTTTTATACATGGATACACTCTTAAAGGGTTTGTTGCTATCTTGTAGTTCTTTTTACCATTTATGGTCGAAGTGATTTTCCTTTTTAGGGTAGATGAACTACTTGTGTTGATTAATCTAAAAATAACTACTTTTTTTGCTACTGCTGCTGTTGAAAGGACCACGATGTCGCCTAGAGGGGGGGTGAATAGGCGTTTAAAAACTTCTACGGATTTGGCTTAATCCTAATGCGGAAATAAACTAAGAGGATACTTTTCAAGCACAAACCCTAAATACACTAGGCTCAACTAAGTGCACCAACAACTTATTATAAATAATATGGGCACAACAAGGATACTAACAAGAACAAGTAAGTTACACAAACTTACTTGAGCAATATGACAAGATATGAAAGTGTATGACACAAGTTAGCAATTCACACTAAACACAAGATATATCAATAGTAGCAAGTATGATTTGAAGGATATAAAGTGTAGGCCTAAATAATCTCTTCAAGGAAATAGCCAGCACAATATAATGAGGACAACAATATATAGTGAACGCAAGGTCAAGAGACCAAAGTAAACCACAAGTAGTGGCTAGGGTTAGAGATAACCGGAGACACGGAGACGAGGATGTATCCCGATGTTAACTTCCTTGGAGGGAAGCTAGTCACCGTTAGAGAGGTGGATGTTACCACGAAGGCACACCAACGCCACGAAGGCTCACCCTATTCTCCCTTTGAGATAACACCACGAAGGCGTTTCTCAACCACTAGTGGTAGACCTTGAGGCGGCCTCCAGACCTTCACAAACTTTCCGGGGGCAAATCACAAGTTGATTCCTCACCGGAGCACTCCTACCGCCTAGGAGTCTCCAACCTCCAAGATTAACAAGATCAAGGGGGAAATGCTCAAGACTTGCTCAAATCACGAATTCCTTTGGTCACAAGAGGGAGAGGGAGTGGATCTATCACTTGATTGGAAAATCTCTCAAGAACTCTCACGAATCTCTCTGGGATCTAAGATTTGGTGTAGGAGAAGTGAGAGGGAGCCTTTTTGTGTTCTAGGGTTCATATGAATGTGTTTCTCAACCTTCTCCTAGGGTGGAAGAAGGTTATATATAGTAGTAGTGCAAATATGGCCGTTGGAGTGTAAGTGGCTGTGTCGGGCCGGACATCCGGGCCTGGGGCCGGACATCCGGGCCTGGGGCCGGACATCTGGGCACTGTGAAGTGTGCACACACGTACGCAGAAAAACAGGTTACAGGGCCCGGACATCTGGCCGAAGCCCGGACATCTGGCCAAACTTGGGGCCCCGGACATCCGGCCAAGGGCCGGACATCCGGCGTATACAAACAGCATTTCGGTAAGGTTTCTGGACATCTACAGCCAGACATCCGGGCCAGGGGCCGGACATCCGGCGATTTCACACTAATTAGATGTCCTCCGGATAGCAGTGGCCAGACATCCGGGGAAAAGCCCAGACATCCGGCCAACACAAAAACTGCAGCCGCCCCAAAAGTAAAACATGCATAACTTTCACATCCGGACTCCGATTTTGATGATCTTGGGCTCATTTTGAAGCTATGGAAAAGATCCAAGTCCTCACATAGAGAACCACCCAAGATAAACCAAAATGGACGGTGCAAAGTATGGAAAGGTGAGATCATATACATTGGGGAACCTATTTGGCTATGGATTTTCTTTGGTAGATGTGTAGGCATTTTGTATTTGCATTGGATAGGAGTGAAATATGCCTATGTTGGAATATGATGTGAGAAGAATAGAAATAGATGATGTTGACTTGAGAAAATCCAGCACTAACCCCTTTGATCCCCTCTTAATAGTGTGGGATCCCTATAACTCAAGAATCATAAAAGAACTATACTAGATAGCTTCCGGAAACTCATTCTTGAGCATATATCCTTTTCGATGGTCATCGATCCTCACTTCTAAAGCCAAAGGAACTAATACCTTTGACTAGAGCCTTTCACTTGAGATTTACATTGATGTTTCTTCATGGCTCAAGTTGAAGGCAAGACATTGGAGAAGTCTTCAAGTAGCTCCCTCATACACAATGTGGGAAGCTTTGCTTTGCATTCATCTTCACTTGTACATCATCATTAATTACTTGATGACATCCTTTGATGAGCACCAAGCTCATGAGAATTACCTAACCCACATAACATAGACAACACATAGTATGGGTTAATACACAAAGCGCAATTGATAAATTCTTACCATGCCACAATATCTCATGTGGCACATGATATGCGCTTGTGTGTTGTCCATCTTAGAGGTCAATCTTTGATCTTCATCTTGGTCAACATTTATCTTTGCTCCATGATTAATATTGATGTCTTGAAGGCCCTATTGATATCTTCACTATGCTTCATTTCTTCAAGACATAATAACCAATATCTTAATTCATCATGACCATATCAATTTTCTCCTTGAATATCATATTTGACCTCATTTGCTTGTTCTCATGCTCCAACATAGTATATTGAGAGGCACAATGAATTCTTCACTTGAATTACTTGCTTCATGACATACTAATCCATGACTCAACATATGAGCTCATAATGATCCTATCTTCAAGCATATGTAGAATTTTTCTCTTTAATAATTCTCTCAAGATCTTGATCCATCATGGTTCAACCCATAAGCCTTGATGTATGCACAACAATATGTATATGGCATTCATTTGAAATCCATTCTATCTCCTTCTTGCATCACCATGGAATAAACATCCTTCAGTTCATCCAATATTCTTCATCCATTGGAAATGGAACTTTCCTTCAAATGTATAACTTAATGCAAACATTAGTCCATTAGGATTGTCATTAATTACCAAAACCACACATGGGGACTACATGTACTTTCAATCTCCCCCATTTTGGTAATTGATGACAATCTCAACAAGAGGGTTTATATAATGAATTTTAACCCAAGTATGCAATTTACCCGAGGATAAATTGTATACTTGGGATAGTTTTGATAACGTCAAGTGTCACAAAGATACTTGAGTTTATCACACACGGTGTACTAACATCGAAACACTACACAAGTATTTGATGTTAGTAGAACCACAATATATAGAGCAAGCTCCCCCACAATATATGCATGTGTGAATGAACTTTGAATTTCCTTGCATATATTGTTTGTCATACACTAGGTGGACTTTTCTCTATATATTCATTCATGCAACAAACATATATAACCAGGGTAAATAAGCATGAATGAACAACAAGCACTTAAAATACTTATCTTAAAGCACTTAAAATACTTATCTTAAAGCACTTAAAATACTTATCTTAAACCCTCTAAACTTCTCCCCCATTGGCAACAAATGCCAAAATGGGAAAAATATAGAAGCCAATATATTATGACTTCCTCCTTAATGTGTGCGTATTACAAGATGTGAGTGAAAATTAAATGCACATATTCAATGAGGAAAATATGAGGAGCTCGGGATCTATAGAATGCACCAAGATATTGTGATACGAAAATAAGCATTCCATATGTGAAAAAAACTTTTCGAAAAGATCCAAAGAACATATTTGTGGACAATATATAATTTGAATAACCAATTTGATCATCATCATGAAAATGTGTCCAAAATACATTCAAAACACACGAGTGCGCAAGATTATACGCACAACATACAAGCACTCATGCCACAACCTCTTATCAAAACCACCATAAGAATAAAAGGAAACAACAAAGTGGCCGACAAGGAATAAATGATATCAAGAAAGGATATGAACTTTCACATGTATAAAATTTCTAAGAGACCAATAATAAACATGATATGTATCCAAAAAGAAACCCGTATACACAAAAAAAGCTGTAATTGATAAGAACATGATATCCACAGGTGAATCCACTGTTATATAACTTTGAGCCTAGCATAAAAGCAAGGAACATGGCACAAAGCACATGGCACAAATTGATCTCATTTTCATAACACAAAGTGACGCAAGCAATCAAAAGATCCGACGAGCCGGAAGGATAAAAGAATATTATGATTTGAGCAAATGAGTGTTCTAAGGAAAATAGAGAAGCTCCCCATGATTTTTGCACTATTTAGATTTTTTTTGGATACAAGTGCACAAAATAGGATCATCACTCCCCCAAAATCAATAGGAACACAAACAATTTCAAGCAAGCATAGATAAGAAAAGAAGCCTAGCAATTGGAACAAAGATATGGTTGAGCAACATGTAAATGAGGCAACCTAATAATAGGCACAACCAAAACAATGTGAGTGAGTCACGACAAAGCACTTGAGAAGACTAATATAAGGATGAGAATTAAGCATCAACATATATAGTCTTGAGTAAATGAGATACAAGGTGCGAGATATGTCCTTCCCACACACACAAAGTTAAGCAGGTCACACACACATCAAGCAAATGGGTTCACAAGCTCACTATTAGCACATTAAAAATCAAAGCTTGTGACAACCCATGGTGAAGATAGGAAATAATAGGCTTGTCAAGACAAGCACGAGGATAACAAACTTCACCAAACATGAGTGCACTAAGATGCAAATAGGTAAGACATGCACTCATACAATGAATGCTTCCATGAAGCCACCAAAGATATAAAAAGAGAATGAAACGGTGGACATGAAAGAATAGGGATATCAACTAGAGATGTAACTTCTCTCACGTGTATAAGATTCTAGGTAGATGACAATCATGGTGATGCATATCCAGAAACAAGCATGTACACATGAAATAGTTACAAAAGGAAAGAATAAGATATCCAAACAGGACTCATAAAATATACAATTGAGATCTTTGCTTGAAAGCATATCACATGGCTTAATACTATCTTATTGTATATTAATGAACTCCAAACACACAACCAACAAAGACATCACAACTAGCAACAAGAGATCATAGTTGGGATGCTTTGAGAAAGGAAACAAGTGTCACAGGAACGAGTCAAGAAATTCATGCCATGATGCAACCTACACAAGGTTCACCCCATTTCTATATATATGCATGAAGTAAATACTTGTTACCGAGATAGCATTGGTATGAAGTCATAGATCAATAAAATGTCCAAGCTTGGCTCTAATTTCCATAGTGCCACCACCTTCATGAATAAGCCAAGCACCCAATGCTTCTCAAATGTACCTAAAACATTTTAAGTACAATATGGCCCCCAAACTTATTGGGTCCGAAGTAGTTAGCATAACTACAACACATAGGGTAAAACCACTTAAGTATGTGCATATCGATATGAATTTGAATTTCATGAACATCTTAGCTATTAAGAACTTGATGGATTTACCATATATATATGGGATATGGGATCAAATAAAGCAAACAAGGAATGCGAATTTACACATAGTAACTATGCATGCACATGCTTACCAAAATCCAGGGAGATACAAAATGGACAAATGAACACATAACTATTGATACTTCCAATAATATCATTAGTCATTCATGTTGTCCAAAATAAATCAAAGTGACAAATCAACATATGATAGCACGCAAAGTTCAACATATGAACCAAGGGAAACCAATGAGCATATAAGATATGCATTGCACACATACTCATAGGAATATTATCTCACTCAAGTAGATATAGGAAACTATAAACAATGAGATAACCAACTCCCATAACACCATATAAACCAATAAGAGGAACTCGAACAAAATAGTATTTCAAGTTATCATTCGGCGTAGAAACCACATAAGTACATGATCATCTATACTAACACAAGCATAACATGAGAGTTTAGAAATAAATACAATGCTTGGATAGTATATTATTAACATTCCAATTAGATAGATCATCATGTAAAGCAACAATTCGAATAGCTTTAATCAAACGATTTTCTGAATATGATTTGAAGATAGCCATGGGCAAAACCGCACAAGAATGCCATATGTAAACAAGGCATTGCATGCCATAGAGATATAAGATAATCTCAAATATATTCTAAGTGGCATCCCATAATTGTTCACATTTAACAAGGATTGTGATATGTACAAAGCATATCACTCCCCCATAATGTGGTGATCCATTAATATCTCAAAAGAGCCCAATAAGATGCAACTAAAATGCAATGAAGGCTCGAGACTACACACACAGATATATGACATGCATTGCAACCTACACATGCTAGATAACACAAATCAAGCATATTAGGAGACACAACATATACAAACACATGATAGGTACAAAACCTAAACATGCATGGGGCTAGTAACTTTCAATGTAGACAATATAAATACAAGTTACAACCATGAGGAGCATTGGAATGACAAATATGATGATAATTCACCTTACTTGGTTTGAACCATAATGAATGGCGAGAATCATTTTTCTTCATGAACTAGCCAAATCTCGAATGCCCTCCACACACCTATTGATCAATTTTGAACTCGATGGTCCCCAACCACGTTGGGTCCTAAGAAGTTAGTAACAATAGGCTTGGCAACCCGAATGGTCTGATCCACTTCCGAACCACTTTGGGCACCAACATACTTGGCAAACATATTACCATCAATATACTTCCTAAGTGAATAATGATCATTGATAATTGGAGGCTTAGAGATGTTACCGTTGGGACATGATGAAGCTATGTGTCCCTTCTTACGGAAAATATAGCAACATGTACTCCCCCTTCTCTTCTTCTTTACTTTCTCAACTTGGGAAGTAATAACATGGTTCATCATGGATAGTGGCCGTTCTTCAACTTGAGGTTGAACTTGATATTGAGCTTGAGGCCGCTTCCCATGTAGCTTCCCTTTATAAGCCCTTTTCTTTAGTGGACAATATCTCACATGATGTCCAATCTTTTTGCACTTAAAGCAAGAAATGTTGGACTCGTTCTTGGCTTTGTCTTGCCCCGTTTTCTTGTTCATGGATTTCTTCTTGTTGGAGTGAAAACTATGTCCATCATCGCACTTTTCCAATTCTTTCTTGAAATTAGTGACTTGGGCCTTGAGCTCATTAGTTTCCTCTACATGGTTAGTTTCAAGACTAGAAACAAGAGGAGTAGTGGAAGTAGAAACTTCATGGTTAGAGCAACAAGACAAGGTGAGCAATTCATGGGAGAACAAGCATATCATCACAAATGAGCTTAACACCATCATTACAAGATATTTCTTCACTCACCATGTCATTACCTTGTGGCACGCCACATGTTGGTGAAGTAGAAGATATTGAAGTGTCCAAGTAATTGGAGGTGGAACCAATAGAGATTTCTTCATGATTTAAAAATGTGGAGAACTCCTCCATTAACTCCCCGAAAATAATATTGTCTTCATCAAGTCTGAACCCACCATATATATCTTCAAGTTTGGTCCAAGCCTCATGAGCCGACTTGCTAGTCGAGATTTACTTAAACACTTCGAAGGATATAGCTTGGTGAATGGTACTCAAAACTTGACTATCAAGATGCATATCCTCAAGCGATGGAGATTTTCCATACTTTAGATTCGAATCCCCTATAACAACAATCCTCAAAGCATTTGGACCCATGGCCCGAAAGTGACAAAGCATGTGTAATCTCCACATAATGTAATTTGTGCCATTAAAACAAATGTGTCATCGTGCACTAGTTCACTAGTCAACATCGTTACTCTCTAGGTGGTGAAGCCTAATAAGGAGAGACCGGGCTCTGATACCAATTGAAAGGACCACGATGTCGCCTAGAGGGGGGTGAATAGGTGTTTTAAAAACTTCTACAGATTTGGCTTAATCCTAATGCGGAAATAAACTAAGAGGATACTTTTCAAGCACAAATCCTAAATACACTAGGCTCAACTAAGTGCACCAACAACTTATTATAAATAATATGAGCACAACAAGGATACTAACAAGAACAAGTAAGTTACACAAACTTACTTGAGCAATATGACAAGATATGAAAGTGTATGACACAAGTTAGCAATTCACACTAAACACAAGATATATCAATAGTAGCAAGTATGAATTGCGGGATATAAAGTGTAGGCCTAAAAAATCTCTTCAAGGAAATAGCCAACACAATATAATGAGGACAACAATATATAGTGAACGCAAGGTAAAGAGACCAAAGTAAACCACAAGTAGTGGCTAGGGTTAGAGATAACCGAAGACACGGAGACGAGGATGTATCCCCATGTTCACTTCCTTGGAGGGAAGCTAGTCACCGTTAGAGAGGTGGATGTTACCACGAAGGCACACCAATGCCACGAAGGCTCACCCTATTCTCCCTTTGAGACAACACCACGAAGGCGTTTCTCAACCACTAGTGGTAGACCTTGAGGCGGCCTCCAAACCTTCACAAACTTTCCGGGGGCAAATCACAAGTTGATTCCTCACCGGAGCACTCCTACCGCCTAGGAGTGTCCAACCTCCAAGAGTAACAAGATCAAGGGGGAAATGCTCAAGACTTGCTCAAATCACGAATTCCTTTGGTCACAAGAGGGAGAGGGAGTGGATCTATCACTTGATTAGAAAATCTCTCAAGAACTCTCAGAATCTCTCCGGGATCTAAGATTTGGTGTACGAGAAGTGAGAGGGAGCCTTTTTGTGTTCTAGGGTTAATATGAATGTGTTGCTCAACCTTCTCCCGGGGTGGAAGAAGGTTATATATAGTAGTAGTGCAAATATGGCCGTTGGAGTGTAAGTGGCTGTGTCGGGCCGGACATCCGGGCCTGGGGCCGGACATCCGGGAGCTGTGAAGTGTGCACACACGTATGCAGAAAAACAGGTTACATGGCCTGGACATCTGGCCAAACTTGGGGCCCCGGACATCCGGCCAAGGGCCGGACATCCGGCGTATACAAACACCATTTTGGTAAGGTTTCTGGACATCTACAGCCGGACATCCGGGCTAGGGGCCAGACATCCGGCAATTTCATACAAATCAGATGACCTCTGGATAGCAGTGGCCGGACATCCGGGGAAAAGCCCGAACATCCGGCCAACACAAAAACTACAGCCGCCCCAAAAGTAAAACATGCATAACTTTCACATCCGGACTCCGATTTTGATGATCTTGGGCTCGTTTTGAAGCTATGGAAAAGCTCCAGGTCCTCACATAGAGAACCACCCAAGATAAACCAAAATGGAGGGTGCAAAGTATGGAAAGGTAAGATCATATACTTTGGGAAACCTATTTGGCTATGGATTTTCTTTGGTAGATGTGTAGGCATTTTGTATTTGCATTGGATAGGAGTGAAATATGCCTATGTTGGAGTATGATGTGAGAAGAATAGAAATAGATGATGTTGACTTGAGCAAATCCATCACTAACCCCTTTGATCCCCTCTTAATAGTGTGGGATCCCTATAACTCAAGAATCATAAAAGAACTATACTAGATAGCTTCTGGAAACTCATTCTTGAGCATATATCCTTTTCGATGGTCATCGATCCTCACTTCTAAAGCCAAAGGAACTAATACCTTTGAGTAGAGCCTTTCACTTGAGCTTTATATTGATGTTTCTTCATGGCTCAAGTTGAAGGCAAGACATTGGAGAAGTCTTCAAGTAGCTCCCCCATACACAATGTGTGAAGCTTTGCTTTGCATTCATCTTCACTTGTACATCATCATTAATTACTTGATGACATCCTTTGATGAGCACCAAGCTCATGAGAATTACCTAACCCACATAACATAGACGACACATAGTATGGGTTAATACACAAAGCGCAATTGATAAATTCTTACCGTGCCACAAAATCTCATCTGGCACATGATATGCGCTTGTGTGTTGTCCATCTCAGAGGTCAATCTTTGATCTTCATCTTGGTCAACATTTATCTTTGCTCCATGATTAATATTGATGTCTTTAAGGCCCTATTGATATCTTCACTATGCTTCATTTAATCAAGACATAATAACCAATATCTTAATTCATCATGACCATATCAATTTTCTCCTTGAATATCATATTGGACCTCATTTGCTCCTTCTCATGCTCCAACATAGTATCTTGAGAGGCACAATGAATTCTTCACTTGAATTACTTGCTTCATGACATACTAATCCATGACTCAACATATGAGATCATAATGATCCTATCTTCAAGCATATGTAGAATTTTTCTCTTTAATAATTTCTCGAGATGTTGATCCATCATGGTTCAACCCATAAGCCTTGATGTATGCACAACAATACGTATATGACATTCATTTGAAATCCATTCTATCTCCTTCTTGCATCACCATGGAATAAACATCCTTCAGTTCATCCAATATTCTTCATGCATTGGAAATGGAACTTTCCTTCAAATGTATAACTTAATGCAAACATTAGTCCATTAGGATTGTCATTAATTACCAAAACCACACATGGGGACTACATGTACTTTCAGCTGTTGTTGTTGTTCTAGATTACCTTCTTCTTCGACTGTTTCAACGGGCTATATGAGTGAGGGCTATAAATCTTCTAAATTATTTTTCTATCAAGCCTTTATGCTGATTCTCTGGTCTTAATTGGGTGTACCTGACATCCAGAATGAAAATTAATGTTGGACTTCCCAAATTATACCCGTTGAAGCAAAGGCATAGCTCCTTCTTCAAGTTCTTTCCCCGAAGGAAAATGGAACCTAGGCATAGGTGTTTTTATTCGTACCTTTGTCATATTTCTTTCATTGTTGTCTTTCTCGTATACTCTTCCTGTAAGTAGATATTTTGGTCCTACTAACACTTAACACATCGTGATTACCTTAAGCTTGTGACCCTATAGGTTAGTTAAATATAGACATGAACGAAACCCCTTTGAATCAATGACCGATAGCATAACCGTTGACGTCCATATCGATCCCTAAGATTACACGGATGCCATTCGAGTGAACCTTTGATTATCATGTGTTATTCCATTTGCCTCGTGATACTTTACAAAACCCGAGGTGAGAAATATCAGTATCCTCTTCAGCTATACACATGCTCACTATATTTGTCTCCTCGTTACCGGTTTTGTTCTTCTTTCCCGTTGTCATGTCCCGGCATCCCCGTGAAATATTCACCTGTCTCTAGCCAGACGATGATGGATGTCATTGATGATGACATGTACCTAGGGTAGGGTCATAGGCCTGACATGTATGCCCTACCCAAGGACACTACACAAGAGGCCAAGGCCTATGAAGACAAAAAGAAGATACCGACTGGAATCACCTCAGAGTGCAATCCACTCGACAGAAGATCCACTCAGATGCACTAGTTCCACTCGACCATCACCATTCACTTGGAAGACGAGAATCCACTCGAAGGATAGAGGACCTAGGGTCACCTCTGAACAGCAACCGTTGATCATTCACTCCATCACCTTAAAGGTCATTAAACACGGGCATTACCAGTAACATTCATATCATTACTCTCTCATTGAACCCTTGTGTAACTGAGGACAGTAAGGGGTTGGTGCACTCTATATAAGACACCCCTCCCGTCTGGCACAAGGGTTCGCACCCCCTGTAACTCAACACTCCAATCTGCAGAGCCTCCGCGGAACCGAGACGTAGGGTTGTTACCTCCTCCGAGAGGGGCCTAAACTCGTAAAACCGAGTGTACAATCTCGCCATAGCTAGGCACTACCTCCTCCTACGTACCCCCTATCTGTACTGTCAGGTCTGTTCCCACGACAGTTGGCGCCCACCATGGGGCCAGCATCTAAGCGAATTCCGATGAGGTTGTAATCTTTAATCTTTGTCAACATGGTTTCCGGCGGTGGATTGTCCTTGGGCCGCGAGATCCGTCTCGGCACACTCACTTCATCGCCAATGATTCGGCTTGGCTCCAAGAAGCCCCCCTCGACATCGACGCGCTCCCAATACGTGGGGCGACGCACTTCCGCGCGAGTGGCTGCGGCATCCTCCTGCGGCAACCGTCGACTCCCGTGGCATCTTCGCTTCCCGTCGCCCGTTGCCACAAGTGATCTGGTCGCTCGCGGGTCCAGTGGTGGGTGAAGCACGCGGTGGCCCATCAGTCGGACACTCCTCAAATCATGATGATCGAGCCCAATGAATCTCTCTACGGATTGTTTGATTTGTTGACTGGCCACTTGGATACTCTTTCTGAGTGCAAAAGCAATTACCCGTGGCAGAAGTCCTCTTGGTTGGCTCCCAGCATAGCCCACCCGGATTTCCGTGTGGCGGGGGTGACAACGGCGGACCATCACACGCGACGAGTACTATCCTCAAGCTCTCACTTCAAGCAGAGGGAAGAGCTGCAGCGCTAAAACGATCAAGCTCTCCAGACCCCCATTGTTGGGGAGACCCCTGAGGCTCAGGCCCTAGAGGCTGCGCGCGTAGCCACTTTGGCCGAGCGTACGTGCCTGGAGAATCTTCAGCAAGCACTCGACGACCGCGCCCGCACGCAAATCCCAAGTTCTAGTTGACGTCAGCGACAATTGTTCCCCATTGGGCCTTGAGAAGAGTGTCAGGTATATCGTAATCCAATCCAAAATGTTGTGGTGGCTACGCGTATTGCAGATTCAATTTAGTCGTCCCTCTCCGAGGCTGGTAGAGGCCTACAACAGATTCAGGCATTGCTCATGGCGGCCGAGGAACAGAACTCGGTTGTTTCCCAGTCGCGCAACAGGATTCACAGCAGGTGTGTTATGGCAGACACAGTTCAGTTGGCACACAACCCAAGATTGCCTCTACGGCACGAAGATCATGGTTATCACTAGGACTAGTACCTAAGTTGAGGCCATGGGCAATTTGATCCTCGATATTACCGTGATGACCACCGTTGAGTGCCCGCGCCCCCTCCGTGGGGTGGTTCATATGCGCCCCAGCGGTATGATGACATGCACCCGTACAGTGATGAGCGGAGGGTTCCAGTCGACCCATGAGAGCCTGAGTTTGTTGCCAGGTCAGTCCTCGTGCAGGGTCTGGTCGACAGAGGCAAAGCTAACAGAGAAGGTCTGGACAAAGATCATCCAAGTGGCAGCAGAGCGTTCGTCTTTGGACCCGAGTGTTTCAGTAGAGCCATTCGAGCAGCTGAGATTCCTCCCAACTTGAGATTGGCTGCGGGAGTGAGCAAGTTTACTGGCGAGTCAAAGCCAGACACATGGTTGGAAGATTACCGAGTGGCCATGCAGATTGGTGGAGGCAACGATGAAGTAGCCATGAAGCGCTTGCCCTTGATTCTTGAGGGCTCAGCCAGGGCCTGGTTAAATCAGTTGGCTCCTACTAGCATATATTGTTGGGAATACTTTGCCCGAGTGTTTATCAAGACATTTGAAGGCACTTGTAAGCGACCCGCTGGGCTATCCGAGTTGCAGCATTGTGTCCAAAAACCGAATGAAACTCTGAGGGATTACATCCAGCGATGGACTACGCTTCACCATTTTGTGGAGAATGTTTCAGAGCACCAAGTAGTCCGCACTTTCAAGGAAGGCGTAAGGTACAAAGAACTCACTCTGAAGTTTGGTCGCTCTAGAGCCATGACTCTGAACCGGATGATGGAGATTGACACTCATACGCCAATGGAAAAGAGGAGGTTCGACTCCGTAATGGTAAAGGGAAGGCTACCGAACCTGATACTGGAGGCGGGAATCTCAGTCGGAAGCAAAAGCACAAGGCCGAAGCCATGGGCCAAGCTAAAGATGCAGCAGTAAATCCACAAGGAAAGTTCAAGGGAAAGCCCAAAGGACAATGGGTACCCAAGAGGACGAAGGACCAGTCGGGTCAGGATGTCCTAGATTTACCGTGTGCAATCCACATGAAGAAAGATGAAGAGGGTAATTTGATTTTTCCCAAACACACCACTCGACAGTGCAGATTCCTTATCTAGAAGTTCCGTGAGGGTCGGCAAAGTGAGAAAGGCTCTGATAAGGATGAAGATGAACAAAAGACAGATGATTACCCAAATGTCAATGCTACTTTGGTGATTTTTGCTGATGTTAAGAGTAAAAGTCGACTGAAGGTCATCAACAGAGAGGTGAACATGGTTGCTCCGGCAACTACAACATACCTCAAGTGGTCAAAGACTCCTATTACATTCGACCAGTCAGATCACCCAGCTCACGCTGCTACCCCCCGGTGGCAAGCTTTGGTGGTCGACCCAGTCATTGGAGGCACTCAACTGCATAAAGTTCTCATGGATGGTGGCAGTGGTCTGAGCATTCTATATGCTGAGACCCTCCAGGAGATGGGAATTCCGATGTCCCGACTCAGTGAAAGCAACATGTAGTTCCACGGAGTCATCCCAGGGAAGAAGGCAAAGTCACTTGGGCAGATTGCTCTGGATGTGGTTTTGGTGACTCCAAGAATTTTTGCAAGGAAAAGTTGACGTTCGAAGTGGTAGATTTCCCGAGTGCCTATCATGCTATTCTGGGCAGGCTGGCATATGCTTGTTTCATGGCTCGCCCATGCTACGTGTATCTTAAGCTGAAAATGCCCGGGCCCAAAGGTGTGATCACGATCACTGGGAATAGATAGAGAGCAGAGGAATGCCTCCAGAAGGGGTCCAAGATCGCTAACGAGCAAATGGCAGTGGCGGAACTAGAAGAATACAAGAAGAATGCCGATCCGAGTGATTTGCTCCATTCCAAGAAGCCTGCTTCTCAGTCTGCATTTCAGTCAGCTGGCGAGATGAAGACAGTTCACATTCACCCAGAAGATCCCGCAGCTGTTCCGACCCACATCTCGATGACACTCGACAACAAATAGGAAGCCACGCTCATCCAGTTCCTCCATGAGAACTGAGACATCTTTGCATGGAAGCCGTCAGACATGCCAGGTATGGTGTACCCAGGGGGCTGGCTGAGCACCTTTTGTGTGTCGACTCCAAAGACAAACTTGTTAAAGAGCATCTACATCGGTCCGCCACGGAGAAGAGGAAGGTGATTGGCGAGGAAGTGGCTCGGCTCCTGGCAGCTGAGTTCATCCGTGAAATATACCACTCCAAGTGGCTCGACAACGTCGTCATGGTCCCTAAGAAGGATAATTCTCTCCGTATGTGCATTGACTTCAAGCATATCAGTTGGGCCTGCCTGAAAGATCATTTTCTTCTCGCTCACATCAATCACATAGTCGACTCGACTACGGGGTGTGAGCGTTTATCTTTTCTTGATGCTTATTCCGGATACCATCAGATCCGACTGTATGGGCCAGATGAAATATAGACGTCCTTCATTGCCTTGTTCAGGTGTTTTTGCTATGTTACCATGCCATTCGGTATCAAAAACGCTGGCGCCACATTCATGCACATGATTCAGAAGTGCCTGCTCATTCAGATCAGCCGGAATATGGAGGCGTATATGGATGATATTGTGGTTAAGTCATGCAAGAGTTCCGACCTGCTGACTAACCTTGCTGAAACCTTTGCCAATCTGAGAAGGTATGACATTAAGTTGAATCCATCCAAGTGCACATTCAGAGTAGTCGAAGGAAAGTTACTCGGTTTTCTCGTTTCCGAATGAGGGATAGATGCCAATCTCAAGAAAATTGGTGCAATACACTACTGGAATCAGCTTCTTTGCCGTCTGCCATGGCGGATGGCAAAGGCACGGATGCCAGATGGCAAAAGTCTTTGCCGTCAGCCAGCGGACAACAAACCGTCCGGCTGAACACGTGCCAGCAAAGGCCTTCTTTGCCGTCCGCTTCGTAGAAACGGACGGCAAAGGATTGTGCCGCCAGCCATCCGAGGCCAGCAGACGGCAATGACGATGGACGGCAGTGGTGTGAGGTGAAAGCCGTTAGGGGTTAAGGGCGTTCATTGTCGTCCGCCAGCCGACGGCAAAGAGGCAAAGCCCTTTCCTGTCCACTGACGGACGGCAAAGAGCTTAGCTAGGGCAGCACTGGGATGCTGCCACGTGGCTAGCTATGTCGTCGGCCAGCAGACGACCTAGATGTGGTCACTTTTGTCGTCCGCTTGTAGACGGCAAAATGACCAAATAAGCAGCCGGTTTGCACAGGTGACTGTTGTCGGTGTCAAAACCGGCAGACCTCGGGTAGGGGGTCCCATGCTGTGTGTCTTAGGATCGATGGTAACATGAGCACGGGATTTTACCCAGCTTTGGGCTCTCTTGATGAGATAATACCCTACATGCTGCTTGATTGACTTTAATGAGTATAGGGGTTACAATAGTTGATCTACCCCAAGATCATATGTTGTGGTCTAAACCCTAGAGGTATGATGAGTAATGTCATAATGATCTATCGACTAGCCTGGACTCGGTTTTATAATGTACCAGAGGCCTAGGATAACAAGAGTCCTAGCCGAATACGCCGGTGGGGGAGGAGTCCTTGTCTTGATCACCAAGTCTTGTGGAATCTTCCTTGTATGCGGCAACTGTCCGAACTGGCCCATGAGTATACGGCCATGGGGGTCCTCGACCCAATCTAACTGATCGGGAGACGACGTTGTGAGTACCCCCTAGTCTAGGACACCGTCAGTAGTCCCCTGAACCAGTCTTCAAATTGGGGACGCTCCTCGATTCTTCCGAACTTGTTCTTCATCTTCGGTCGTCAGTCTTGAAAACTGGTTCAACAAATCTTCTCATCTTCGATCTTGAGGATCGTGAAGTAAATCCGAAGAGTTTACATATCGGGTATCCGAGGAGCCCCTTTAAGTTTCCGGCCTTTATCAATGCCTTGTTATTATTATGCCACACCACAGGTTTTGAAGTTATTCCCGAGCGGCAGTGTCCTCTTTCATCCAAGCTCCACCGCCGGATTGTGTTCAAGGTATCCTTTGCAGCCAAGCACCAACGCCGGACTGCTTCCGAGCTCCAACGCCGGAATGTATCTGAGCTCCAACGCCGGACTGTGTCCAAGCTCCAATGCCGGACTATCTCTGAGATGTCATAGATCATCTTGGTTTTAAAAAGTTGAAGGAATTTAGCCAAGCTTAATGTCGGAAATGCCCTCTACGGAGCCAGCCACTGGCGTCCGAGCTTTATGCTGGACTGCTTCCGGGGTGTCTATGGTAGCTGAGTACCAACGCCAGACTGTATCTGAGGTGGTGCACCACCTCGGCCATGGGCTGATTTTTATGAATTTAATTCCGAATTATGCAATGTAATCTCTGCTAAGATGTATAGCTAGTAGCCCTCAAGGTGCGTGTTGGCCTAATATCCGGGATGCACCTGAAGGAGAAATCAAACCGCTGACCCTAGTAGCCCCTGAGACTCGGGTCGATTCATAAAATTGGTCTGAGGATCAATTCCTAGCTCGGCAGCATACTTAGGAATAGAAACACGGTGTGCAATGTCCTTGAGACTCAGGTTGGGTGCGGCCGACCATCCTGAGGATAATAATATCCTTGGAAACTATATTGCGCTTTAAATTTTCTGCATTGGATTGTCATGGAAGTAGCCCCCGAGACACTGGTCGGGTGGCAACACCAGATCAGGGGATCGATGTGCCGTTTTAATTTTTGTAAATAATAAGCCCGAAGCCTAGTAGCCCCCGAGCCTTAATGCAGGCACGGGAGGCCAAATTAAGGACTGATATCCATAGTAAAATCACAAATTATGTGTAATGACTCTATGTATCCAAGTACTTTACATCATTATTGCTCGGATCCGCATTGTATAAAACTTTGTTGACCGACCATCGGCTTCAACCTCCTCGGCCAGCAGCCGAGGAGTGTTTGTCCTACTTTATAAAGCCTTTATGAGGGCAAAGATTTACGGCAAACAAGGCAATCCGGTCATCCGGTTTTATAAACAAAGGTACGTAAAGAGACATGTTATATAATTGTTTAACATAAGAAACATCATCCCAAGAAAATAGTCCCGTTATCAGTTCCTTTCTTTGGGTTGTCATGCTAAGCATGATCATGAAACCTCAGCTCCGATCAATGTGGGAGGAAAATACAGAGGATTTAGTTCGGGGAAGGCTTCCATACTCTATGGTATAAATGAACCCAAATTTTCACTTCCGTTGCGACCGTTTATAATCTGAGAGTGGCCCATCGTCGGCTTCTACCCCCTTGTAGATGCTACGCAGGGTGTTTCCGAAATAACAAAACAACCCTTAGCCAACATCTCGGTGCCCGAAGGCAGTTGTGTTAGCGGAAACGAGGCAATCAGATATACGGCTTTATAACTTTCACTTAGTCATAGGAGCTTAAAGTTGGGAGGCCAGCAAGTAGCCCCCCGCTTAGTGTTCGGCGACAACCGAGGTCAAGTCGTAAACGCTTCGGCCAATGTTATGAACGGCCCGTCATTTAATACAGTCATCGGATCGCTAACCACTTTACGCTTATTGTGACAGTCAGTTTTCGGCTTTCTCCACTGAGGTGCTTAACCATGCGAGCTGGAAGCACAATCGCAGTGGTTCTCCCTTTGCACACCTAGCTGAACAAAGCAGAATGTAGGAGGCAACCATAGGAGCCGGGCAACCCAACTATTGACCGAAGACACAATTTGAAACCGATGCATATGTAGCAATATCTGAGAATTTTAGCCGGATCTCTAAAGGTGTCCGGCGTTGCACTGCGAGACTCATGCGGAAAACACACAAATAGTTGAAAAGTGCTATAGGATTGGAAAACCAAAAAAACGTCAGTAAAAACTCGACATCCGAACTAGATCAATTGTTCGGTGCTAATCAGAAAATTGGTTTGTGCTTATGTCGTGCTTTAACATGACACATCCTATCTCAAGACTTCAAGCGGGTCATCCTACGGATTCAACCTCCTATCCTGAAGGTGGAGTACTTCTCGTTAGGCCAGTTTAGCAAACTTTAGCGGCTTTGAGAGGGAAATTGTCAGGACCCCGACTCAATGCCACATCGATCTAGCATGTAACACCTCATATCACTTTGCAGCCTCACACACGGTATCCCCACGGGTGTCGCCTTACCTTTGCCCGGGACCGTTTGCGTCTTTTGGCACACGTATATGATAGTGTCGCTAGCATCCATATGATAAGGAGCCCGGGCTGACATGGCTAGTCGTAAACCCAAAGTGGCACAAACTTACAGGGACAGGCATCCATGACCCAACATCGAACGTGTCGGTCATCAGCGAGTGAATCCAGGCTGTAGCACTGGGCTAGCAGGACTCCGGTGAACCGGGCTGTAGCGGGCTAACAGGACTCCGGTATTCATCGCGTGACATTTTCCCGAAGGGACAGACACAGGAACGAAGAAGGACACATGCCGGCCAGCCTAAGTGTTCCGTAGCAGTAGCAAGCTACCATGGCTCAGTGGAAACACTAGGAGACATTTCCCGGTAAGAGAGGCTACTAAGGATAAACAACTAGATAGTCAGATCCCACACATACCAAGCATTTCAATAACATACACACAATATGCTCGATATGTGCAAATACAACATGGCATCACAACATGACTCTACAACTCAAGTATTTATTCAATAGGCTCCGAGGAGCGAGATATTACAAACATGGGTCTCACGACCCAACATTCAGAGCATACAAGTCAAAGCACAAACGGAAGCTTAACATGTCTGAGTACAGACATCTACAAATGAAAAAGGCTGAGAAGCCTGACTATCTACCAGATCCTGCCGAGGGCACAAGATCGTAGCTGAGGTAACAAGCTAAACGTCGAAGTCCACGCGGAACTACTAGTGAGACTGAAGTCTCTCTGCAAAAACATAAATTAAGCAACGTGAGTACAAATGTACCCAGCAAGACTTACATCAGAACTAACTACATATGCATCATTATCAACAAAGGGGGTGGTGGAGTTTAACTGCAGCAAGCCAGCTTTGACTCGGTGGCTAACCTGAACTACGACTGCAAGTAATTCTTTTGAGGTGGCGTACACGAGTCCACATATTCACCATATCAATACACCACTATGGATCCGCTCCCGTCTCCCTACGAGAACGCCATCCATAGCACTCACTCTTATCTTGCGTATTTTAGAGTATCCACTTTCACTTGTCTATGAACTGTACAGGCAACCCAGAAGTCCTTTACCGCAGACATGGCTATTCGAATAGATCATATTAACCCTGCAGGGGTGTACTTCTTCACACACGCTCTCACCACTTACCGCCGTTTACACGACATGTACTCGGCAACCTTCAAGCGCAAGCCCAGCGAGGGTGTCGGCCACGACCTGACTAACCACACAAGTCTCTCGTCCAGGTTTATCGCCTATTCGGGTTCCATCCGCAAGGAGACCCGGCTGGGGTGTCGCTCACGGCCCCAAACAATGTGAGCAGGGTTCCCAAGCCCACCATCCGGGTGCCACTTGGTACACCGTGCCACTGTGCCTAGTCTGTCCCAAGCCCACCTGTACTGGGTGCCACTTGGTAGACTACTAACACTACCTACAAACACCAGAAACTAGTTGCAACTCCTGGACAGAGATCAAGTTGATTAATAAGTCGAGAGAGTCAATTAAGGATCCCAATGTGTGGTAGTAGATGTTCATGGATCACAAACACAGAACTCAGTTCCTGAGGACGGCTGCAATGAGACAACCCACCATGTACTCCTACATGGCCTCTCACCACTACCTTTACCAAATCGTGTTCACACACTTAGCTCTCAACAGTAGGACATGTTCACACACCTCTGATTCATCCCCGATGAATCAGACCTAACTCAACTCTAAGCAGTAGCAGGCATGACAAACAAACATGAATGAGTAGGCACAACAGGGCTCAAACAACTCCTACTCATGCTAGTGGGTTTCATCTATTTACTGTGGCAATGACAAGTCATGCAAAGGATAAAGGGGTTCAGCTACCGCAGCAAGTAACAGATATGTCGTTGTTGTCCTAATGCAGTAAAAGAGAGTAGGAGCGAGAGAGTGGGATTGTATCGGAATGAACAAGGGGGTTTTGCTTGCCTGGCACTTCAGAAGATAGTATAGCTCTTCATCGGTGTCAACGAACTCATCGTCGGTACGTCGTCTACTGAGAGGGGACAAACACTGGCAAACAAGGAATAACACAATCAATGCAATGCACAATATGATGCATGATCATGACATGGCAATATGCTGTGGTTTGAGCTAATGCAACTAGCAACAAGTTAAATGAAGTTGGTTTGAATCAACGATTCAAATTCAAACTCCATATGTGATGTTTTAAATGCCATTTGATTGAATTGTCCTAAACAGTAGTCATAAGTTGTTCTAACATGCATGAAAATGGTACAGATGGATAGATTGGATTTTTCTGATCATTTTTCATATATAAATTATTTAATTTGGAGTTACGATTGAATTTCTATGAATTTTAGAAGTTTAGATCATTTTCTCGAATTTCCTGGATTATCTTTATTCCAGAAAAAGATTAATTGCGTCAGCATGACGTCAGTGTGACGTCAGCCGGTCAACAGAGCTGCCCCGGGTCAAACCTGACCAGTGGGGTTCCGCATGTCAGTGTTATTAGTCTAACTAATTTTTAGTTAGTCCTAATCCTAACTTAATTAGCAGGCGGGTCCCATTTGTCATTGACCCAGAGGGGTCAAACTGGGCCCACCCGGGGTCAAACTGGGTCAGCGGGTCAAACCTGCCGGCGGTTAGCCGCAGACGAGGCCAGAGGCGGCGGCGTGCTGCGGGATTTTCCCACAAGGCGCCGTTTGGCGCGCGAAGCACAGCTACGGGATGTGGACGCTCGTCCGCATCCAACTGTGGTGGTGGCGCGGCCGAGGAGTGGCCGGAGTGGTGCCGGCGATGAGCTCGGCAGCGGCCGAAGCTCGGGTGCAAGTGGGGATGGGGCTGCGGTGCACAAACGAGTGCGGCGAGGTGCCACGGAGGCTCTACGCGATGCGGGGAGCGCGTTGGGCGCATGCCCGGGACCAAATGGTCACCGGAGCATCACCGGCGACGAGTGCGGGCGGCGGCGCGTCCGGGTGAGTGCGGTGTGGTCGCTACGGTGCGCGGCAGAGCGAACGGAGAGGGGGAGGATAGGAAGAAGCTCACGGTGATCGTCGTGGGGTGGACGGCGAGCTCGGGGGATGACCGGAGCAAACGGGGCGGCGGAGGCGATCTCGGCGGCCGCAGGTTGAAGACGACGATGGCGGGGATGACGCAGGGGCTCCGGCGTCGTGTGGCTTGGCTAGTCGACGTAGTCGACGCCGACAAACCGTCCGGACACGGTGAGATGGCGCGGGGACGGCGTTGGACGCGGCTGCGGCGAGCGGCGGCGACGGTGACGTCTCGGGCGACGTCGGGAAGGGCGGGAGAGAGGAGCCAGAGGAAAGGGCGAGTGTCTGCGAGGTCGGGGAGAGGGAGTGGGTTTGTCCCACGTCAGTAGCTGGACGAGGGGAGCAGCGAGGCGGCGGGCAGCTGCGTGGCACGCATGCTGTGCTCGCCGCCGAGCAGCTGCCTGCATGCCTGGCCAAGCCAAGCAGCTCGCTGGTGCGGTGGCTGGGCTGGGCCGGCAGGTGGGCCTGCTGGGTGGCGCCAGGTAAGCCTTCCTCTTTCTCTCTTATTTCTATTTTTTTGTTTTCTATTATTCTGTAGTCTTTGTGGCTTTATGAAAAATACTTAAACAGATCCAAAAATCATGAAACTAATCATGGCTACTATATAGAATATATCCAACAGTAAACATTTTAGTTTATGATTATTTGAGCATTTAAAATATTTTATAGTATTTAAATGCCCAAATGCAAATAAGTAATGATTTAATTCAAAAATCCAGAATGACCTAAAAATATGTGCATCATTTTTGGCAGAGATTTTCACCTTTACTAGAAATCATGAACATTTCCAGAGGGCATTTCGGGTTATTGAAAAAGATTTTATTTTGAGCCTATTTGAATTCATTTGATGCTAGGGTTTAAACAATCCCCATTTCAGGTTTAACTGAAATTTAAACATGATGCAACACATGACTAGCTAGCTCAGAGCAAACCAGAAGCTAGGGATGTGACAACTCACCCCCACTAAACAAGAATCTCGTCTCGAGATTCAAGCGTAGGGTAAGATGATGGGGGGACGCAAACTAACACAATCTTCATGATCCAAGGTGCACTTTATGAGAACGTTGATTCGATCACCATCTTTGTCTCGACGTCTTGCTCTGAGATCTCCATCTAACATGACAACAAGAGGAAAGGGACAATTCCAGAAGAATCGATCTTCTCGAAGATCAATCAACTTAGGATCAACTCACAGAGTGAGTCATAGCAACATCTCTCAAGCTGAGACATGAAGCACACATCTGGAGGGATGGAGTGGAACAGATGATGAAGGGTCACTAGGTAGGCAATAATTCCACACCTAAGAAGGTAGTGAACGGTTGTCAACGTAGCGAGGAGTTGAGTTGCCATGATGCCACAACGGAACATCCTGGAGGAGGGTGATTCGTAGATTATTACCTTAAGTGGCAAAAAGAATTACCTTTGATTCAGAGATCATTGAAAATCTTTATACCAGCCTAAGGCAATTCTCAAGCGATCGTTTGGAGGGGGTCGGTAGAATGGCATGCTTGGATTAGAATGGATGATGTGGATTACCTTGTTGAAGACATCGCAACGGATGATTTTAATAACTGACGAGAAGCTCAACAGTAGAGAGTGAGTCCACTGTTTGAAAAATTATAGCATAACTGAGGAAACTGAGAGCAATCCCAGTTAGTGCCGATGATAACACCTAGAGCTTGCGCGTGCTCTCAAGAACTTGAGCACTTCCATATTCATCAAGGTATTACCAATATCCGTATCAAGGATCCTGGCAACACAACGTACTACCATGATGAATGCCGGTAGAAGATGCAGATGCAAAGGAAGATAACACCTTCTCAAATTTCACCTTGGCAGGGCCAAGGGGACAAAATCTGGATGATCGACCGAGAGACATTTAGCACTCCGCTTCTAATGTTCCCCTTGATGTGCTAGCGTAATCCATAGATAATTATGGTTTTATATCTAGAACATCAAGTAAAAGGTCGGACTTCGGGAACACAAAAATCATAAGGCACAACTAGGGGGTAAATCCTACGAAGTCCTTATGGGGAGGTGGCCAACTTCTTCAATCAAGATATTGCAATAGCAGATCTTCCAGCTGGGTGTGTTGGCCACGACATCCACTTTACCGGTTATAGAGAGACCAATATTGTAGCTCTTGGGAAATGTTCCAACCATCATATCTGCCTGAGATTCAGATCTGGTTGGTGTCAGGATATTCCAGACTCATCAAATCTAGAAAGAAAAATGAAAGTTTGCAACACAAATCGACGAGATGACATTGCGAGATTCTCGGGAAATGAACTACGATAGCAAACTCCAAGGCATGAGCTGGTTCTGCTACAAACATGTGAACACGTTGTCCCAGACAAGCATGATCACATGGTAGTCTTACAATAAAACACTACCGAGTTCTGGTTGGGAACCATCTTCGAGGATAATGGAATCTTGTACAAATCCGTCTGGTACCTTCAGGACTAGCACGTAGAACTTATTATCCTTGAACAAATCAATCAGTGGCTTGGTGTGCTAGGGGATACATATGGAATGAAGATGATCAGTCTATCAGACCATAGAATACTTCGCACATGCATGACTGACTTGGGATGATTCCAGAGGAGCAAAAACAAACTTTCTCGAATTCACGGCGGCAACTTACATCAAATGCACGTGAATTAGAGGAAGTCACTTCTTTCATCCGGGCATACGCTTCATGAGCGGGACATGAAGATAATGCTTTTTAGAAGTTTCCAACACTAGCTGGATGTTCGACATGAATCATGGAGATGATGAAAAATGTTGTCAATGGGCTCAACAACAATTTATCAAGATTTCCATATAGATGGAATTCCATAACTATGTGAACAAGGTAATAGCATTGGTCAAACCCAAAAGATATAATGATGTATGCTCGACAACCGCGAGTAAGACAACATTACAAACATCGTTGGTTCTGATTTGATTTGACGATAGCCCACACTCAAATCAAGTTTTGACAAGGCAATAAATCCAACAATTGATCACGAGGACCAATTGGTGAAGATATCATCTTTCTTCAACACACACACAACACAAAGATATCCCTTAAAATGAACTAAGTCGGACAAGCTTTTATCTTCCAACTCTCCAAGTTGTTGTTCAGCTTAAACAACTAGCTTAGGGGTATCCAACACAGATTCTTGGAGAATGGGTGGTTTGGAGGAAAACCAACATGATCACGAACTCAACATAGCGGTCAGGTGACAACCTGGTAATACTTCCGAGAAGATATACAGAAAATCACGAACCACTGATATGTCACTAAGCTCGAGAACAATCTTGCTTTTCAGGGGAAGACGATATGATCAAATGAGCGAGGATTTGACAAAATCCTAACTCATCAATCAAAGAGTGCACCAGGAAATAAGGACTAGGCAGCACAATCTATCTTAGAATGATGATTCAATAACCAACATGCTAAGAATGAGAATATTGTCCATTTACTACCAAGCAACAAGGTTGCTAGGAGTATTGATTTCACACATCACGATTCACTTGTCGGCATTCCGGTTCAACAACACGGGGACCGAGGAATGAATAATGATGGCGAGAAGTATCACTGCACCAAGATTTCATAGCATGGTGTGCAATTCCCATGATAATCTTTGTGGCTTTATGCCTATACACGGTGCCTTCCTCTTTCTCTCTTATTTCTATGTTTTGTTTTCTATTATTCTGTAGTCTTTGTGGCTTTATGAAAAATACTTAAACTGATCCAAAAATCATGAAACTAATCATGGCTACTGTATAGAATATATCCAACAGTAAACATTTTAGTTTATGATTATTTGAGCATTTAAAATATTTTATAGTATTATGCCCAAATGCAAATAAGTAATGATTTAATTCAAAAATCCAGAATGACCTAAAAATATGTGATTCATTTTTGTTAGAGATTTTCACCTTTACCAGAAATCATGAACATTTCCAGAGGGCATTTTGGGTTATTGAAAAAGATTTTATTTTGAGCCTATTTGAATTCATTTGATGCTAGGGTTTAAACAATCCCCATTTCAGGTTTTACTGAAATTTAAACATGATGCAACACATGACTAGCTAGCTCAGAGCAAACCAGAAGCTAGGGATGTGACAGAAATTAGGCTCCCCAGCTATTAACCACACACTCTCATCGAAAAAAGGAGTGATAGAAAAAAGACTTTGCAACGACTAGGAAGAAGAACACTTATTATAAAACAGCTCACATAAAATTTAAGAGCCCCCGAGTGACTTGGGTAAAAGAAGTTTATGTTATAATGATTGTGTGTACCGAAGTACTTATATCATATATGTGTTCACCCAAACTTTAAACGCATCTTAACCGACCGTCGGATTCTCCCTCTTCGGTCAAGGACTGAAAAGTGTTATGTACTCCACCTGTCGAGAATATTGACGGTGTTTCCGATAACCAGGCAATCAGACCATAAGGCTGTAACAGACGAACCACGCTCAGGGAACTTATGCTATATTACTAATGAAGTGTAAGAAGCATCTTCGAAGAAAATAGTACCCCCCCCCCCCCGATACCTTTCTTCGGTTGCTCATTGTTATTATGAGACTTGTGCAATAGATTTTTTGTACTCATGAGTTCTGTTGTGTGCCGACCATGATTGAAAAAAATAAGAGCACTAGCTTTCGGCTTCACCCAGTCTGAGGTCAGAGCTTGGATGACCCGGTCGTGACAATCGTAGAGGTGCTCCCATTACTCCCTAGCCGAACAATCGGGAGCATAGGGGTAAGCATAGGAGCCAGGCAACCCAGCTTGCGGAACAACTTAAGTCAATATGGTGCATATTGTGGTGTAATACACGAACAAGGAACGAAGCCGTACAAGTATAATCATATGCAAGAGGAAAAGCTTCATAAAGGAAGCCCCCAAGTTCACGAGGTATTTGCATTTGTGTGTGACAAACAAAGTTATGACAAGGAATTTTTTTCACAAACAACTTTTTGCCAAAAAAGGCTAAAGCTTGGTCGAACCGAAAAAAATTTAAAACTAAAAGTTTCTGAGCATGAAAGCGACTTAGCTAGTTGATATGTTCGGCATTGATGACGCGGTCCGAGATTGATGCGGGACAAGGTTCCAACCTCTAGGCTGGTCCCGAGGTGTCCGAGCAGAGAGTTTGGCACTCCCAGAAGATGAAGCCCCCAGTCCAGCCGCGGTAATGGAGCAGGTCGGCGCGCCAAGGCGACAACACAATTCGGTCGAAGGAGGCGACAGCGCGGCTCAGTCTTAGTCAATTGGCTGCATAGATAAAATAGCGCAAACCAAAAACAATAACAAATAAAGATAATAATGTATATTAAAAAATTCTTCTACTTATTTAATACTAGTGAAGTAAATAATGAAAGAGATATGGCCTGAGCGTCGGGGTCAATGTCGATGCAGGGCGTCGGCGTGACGCAGTGAAGGCGTGACAAAGCCCGAATTCACAGGTCGGTCCGAGTTCCGGATACGGCGTTCGCCGAACTATGCATGGAAACAGACCGAACCACCACGCAATCGTCGCTAATGCGGCCACCATTTGATAGACCTGTGTACAGATGATGGAACAAAGTAGAGTAATAATTCCTTGGGAAAAATGAACCCAAACGAGCAAAAATTCCCTGGATTAATAGCACCTGGTTTATTTGTTGTAGCGGTCCGAAGAAAGGTTACTCCTAAAATTGGGACCCGATCTGCACACCCATTGCCTGATGGGTGATGAAGCAAAGGCATGACGATGCTGGCAGAGGTTGGCTCGCTGAGGCAAAGCCCATGGTCCAGCTAATGTGATGAAGCTGGTCGGCCGGTGACGCCGAAGTCTCCGAAGTAAGTTGATGAAGGGATGACGAAGCCCCCAGTCCAGGCGAGGAGACGGAGCAGGTCGGTGAGGAGATGTGTCAGCCGAGGTGTTGAAGTAGTTCGGCGTGATGGACATCGACTCGATGAAGCAACAGTTCGGCCATGCCGATGCAGGTCGTTGCTTGTGATATGGTCAATGCTGGCTTGATGAAGTGACCGTGCGGCGATGCCGGTGTGCCCGCTCCATGTAAGCCATGGGGCGGTGATGTTGGTGACGATTTATCATTCATAATGTCGAACTATTGTTCGGCTGGCCGAGATGATGATCCGAAGAAGTTGAGCTCGGCTCAACGAAGCGACGACATGTCTAGCGCAGGTCGGCTGTCGTGGAGCGATGTTGTCGGGCCGGTTTGACACTGGCGCGATGGTGAAGATCGTATTGTAAAAATACTTTTAATATTAATGGGATGTGTTTCAGAATAAAACACAATACCCCATACGAAAACTTCCTTCAAAAAGGATGTCTGAAATCCCGTTCATAAAGAAGATGAACTCGGGTCGGATTCGTTCTCGCGCAGAAAACAGATCCGAAAAGTGATGCACTAATCGGAAGGTTCCCGGAGTTTGGACGGTCGGATCGAGCTCAGGTTTTGGCAGGTGGTAGATATGGGAATTCCGTAGCCAATAAACAGTTGGATCTTCCAAAGGACGTCCGAGCTAGATGCTAGACACCACGCTCTAAACTCATCCGGATTCTCGTCCAGGTTCAACAGGGCTCCGGTATATCGGAGATTGCCGGAAGTTTCTCCATCGGAACTCGACGAAATGTTGCAGGGTTGTTGTAGACTTAATTCTGCATAATTCAGCCAAAGCAATCGTTTAAGCGACACTCGAGGAGGTGGTGACGGCGGATACGAGTTTGCTGTCCAGAAAAACAACACGGTCGCTCGAGGACAATGTTGACATTGAGCCCCCGAGGTCCATGGATGATTCCTCCATGATCTTGATAGAGATCGGAGTTGATGTTGATGAAGGCCCTCATTCGAACATGACGATCAGAGGTAGGGTGCAGTCCTCAGTCAAGCCAAGGTGACTAGTCGAGCTGGTGACGAAGAAGCCGACGTCCCAGTTGACTTGCAGTCGAGCCATTGATCCTTCTGCCGATCACACAGGGGAACTCTCAATGAAACCACCAATGTCGGTGTCCGGCAGATCTCGGGTAGGGGTCCCAAGCTGTCCGTCTTTGGATCGATGGTAACATGAACACGGGATTTTACCCAGCTTCGGGCTCTCTTGATGAGATAATACCCTACATGCTGCTTGATTAACTTTAATGAGTATAGGGGTTACAAGAGTTGATCTACCCCAAGATCATATGTTGTGGTCTAAACCCTAGAGGTATGGTGAGTAATGTCATAATGATCTATCAACTAGCCTGGCCTCGATTTATATAATGTACCAGAGGCCTAGGATAACAAGAGTCCTAGTCGAATACGCCGGTGGGGGAGGAGTCCTTGTCTTGATCACCAAGTCTTGTGGAATCTTCCTTGTATGCGGCAACTGTCTGAACTGGCCCATGAGTATACGGCCATGGGGGTCCTCGGCCCAATCTAACTGATCGGGAGACGACGTGGTGAGTACCCCCTAGTCCAGGACACTATCAACTGCCCTACAAAATCAAAACAAAAAGGAAGCATAAAGAGAAGAGTAGACTCCATCGATGCAAGCTTCCTCATCTAAAGCAAATATGCAAATAGGGAAAGAAGAAAGTTAAAAGATGAAAGTAAGAAGAAGAAGAAGACTAGCTAGAATAATAATAATAATAATAATAATAATAATAATAATAATAAGAATATTTTTTTTCTTCTATTTCTTTTTCTCCTCTCCTCTTCTCTATCTTCTTCTTCTTCTTCTAACTAAGGTAAGTAAAAATGTCACTTTATTGCTAAGCTAGGTAAAAATGCTAAGTCTAGGTCATTTTAGAGCTAAGCTAGGTAAATAGGTCATTTTGGAGCTTAGTAAGGTTATTATGTCATTTTCGAGGAAAATAAGCTAAGTCTATATCATTTTGGAGGTAACAAAGATTATCATGCCATTTTTGACCTAATTATGCTAAGTATGTCATAAATGAACTGAGTAAGCTAAGTACAGCTCATTTTTTTATCTAACTTAGGTAATTATGCCATTTAGGAGGAAAATAAGCTAAGTTTCCATTTGTAAAGCAAAACATTAGAGAAAACTTACCCTCATCACAACAAATATGATGAAGATCGCAACTAAGGTAACAATTGATCCAACGGCATAATGATACCAAGCCTCATTATCAATGGCATATTTTCTAATCTTCTTAAGCTTCACACGCATTGCATCCATCTTCAAGCGCATTGCATTCATCTTCATCTTGTGATCATCGATGACATCGGCAACATACAACTCTAATGCCATCTTCTCTTCTTCAATTCTTTTAATTTTTTCTTTCAAATACTCATCTTCTTTTTCAACTAAATTTAACTTCTCGACAAGAGGGTCGGTTTCAAATTCCGGTTCACATACCTCCTAGATTAAAATATCTCTATGTCAACTTGATGGCCATAATTGTAATAAATGCAAAATGCAATAAATAGTTATGAAAAAGAATTTACCACATCCGAATCATAAAGCGGGCGAGGGCCGACGGGGGCGGAAATCAAGACCATGGCACTATGTATAAGAAACAATCATACAAAGTAAGAAAATTATACATACCAACTATATAAATCATACAAAGTACAACATAAAAATTTGAATACCTAAGAATCACTATCGTTAATGACGTGCTCATCATCATCATTAATAAATGCATCATCATCATTAATAAATGCATCATCATCATCATTAATAAATGCATCACCATGTGGAAGGCCACCTTTACGTAATGGTTCAAGCATTGACAGGTCATCTGCAGCAGTAACTTCTTCTTCCGGCTCTTCTTGTTCCGGCTCAGGGTCGGATTCACTATCGTTGTATACTTCAATGTTCTGGGGTGGAGTAGAGCGTTTCTTGAAACATTTTTTTGGCAAGACGTGTTTCTTGGAAGAAATCTCATTCGTCATATGTGTCTTGGTTAATGTGACATTCATAATCCTCTTCATTGGGGGGAGGTGGTCAAACACGTGGCGGCACTTCATACACGGCATCCCAACCATTGAGATTTGGATCACTTTGACAGGCCCACGGTAGATAGAAAACTTGGGTTGCCTGTTGAGCCATAATATAGACATCGGGAACATCCAAATGGGTGCTTTGTTTGATTTCGACTAGCCCTATATGTTCATGAGTCCTTCTAGTCTCCCTGGGCTGGAACCAATAACATCTAAAGAGTGCGACATTTGGTGGAGTTCATAAATTGCTTCAACTCTTCCATAATACTCGACACCTCCTTCACCGATAGCAGAGACACAACAATTTGTAGACTTTCGGTCGGCCATAGATAGCTCTTTGCCATAGGTACGAAAGCGATACCCGTTGATGTCGTAATTGTCAAATGAATGGACCTTATAGTCAAAACCATTAGCTACTTGTCTCAATTCGGCATCCATAATCTCTGAATTAGCCTACAAGTTTAATAAGAAAGGATTGTTGCATTAGTCACAAATTAGCCAAAGAAATGAAAGGGTCTAATGGAAATTACCATTTTTTGAACCAAGAGATGAAACCGGGATATTCGCCTCCTTGCTTTGACAGAAGCTCATACTCTTCGACGGAATCCTTTTGGATCACCGTTCCATACAAGAATATGGCGATGTATCAACTACATCAAATATCCAGGAGTAAGAGCAGTTCAAAGAAATTAGAAGTTGTGAAATAATGTAACAAGATCTTACTTGATGTACGGCCGCACTTCTATTGGGTTGTTAAAGAGATACAGCGAAATGGTCCGCCATTCTTCAACATCCAACGATACTGGTTTCCAAGCACTGGATGGTGTGAGATTCCCTTTGAATAGGCTGAGGTTGGATTGACCCTTTTTAGGCTCGTCAGCATTGTACCGAGAATTCGGATTATGCAAATGACAATTTTTGGCTTCGTAGTGTGCTGTCACGAAGTTTGACGCCTCCTCAGTGATGAATGCCTCGGCCATCGATGCTTCTATTCTATGTTTATTTTTACATTTTGCTCGAAGTGTCTTCTGCATCCTCTCAATTGAGTAGCACCAATGATTTTGCACGCCCCCCCCCCCCCAATCGTGCCTCGGTCGGGAGATGCAAAATCAAGTGTTGCATTGGATTAAAGAAGCTTGGCGGAAAGATCATCTCTAACTTGCAGATCAACTCCGGCACCAACTGTTCCATTTCTTCTAGGAGGCTAGGCGATAGTTCTTTCGCACAAAGAACACAGAAGAAACAGCTCAGCTCTGCCAGTACTAGCCATTCATCCTCAGGGATGAAGCCACGCAACATCACCGGCATTATCTGCTCTATCCATATGTGCCAATCATGACTTTTTAGACCAAATATTTTCAATTTATCAAGATTCGCTCCCCTCTTTAAATTTGTTGCATACCCATCAGGGAACATCAACTGCTTTTTCACCCACAAAATAATTTCCTTCATAGCTGGCCTTCCAAGATTGAACCATGCCTTTGGCTTCTTCCAGTTCCGCTTTCCTTTTAGTGCTTGCATCTTTTGTAACGGTCTATCATAGAGCTCCTCTAGATCGTCTCTAGACTTAGTATTATCCTTTGACTTCCCCTCTATGCCGAACAATGTACCAAAAATGGCTTCAGCGATATTCTTTTCAGTGTGCATCACATCGATGTTGTGTGGGCCAAGAAGGTCTTTGAAGTAAGGCAGATCCCAGAAGCATGTCTTGTGAGTCCATGCGTGTTCCTTATTATACCCCTTGAAATACCCTGGACGCTCTGGATCTGGCTCGAGAGCATTTATCTGATCTAGGGTCTGTTGGCCTGTCAACGCAGGTGGTGCAGAGTGTTTGACAACTCTACCTTTCATGAAGTTCTTCTTGTCTTTCCTGAACTTATGGCGAGGATCTAGAAACTGTCTATGAAAGTCGAAGCAACTATACTTACGCCCCACTGTCAGCCAACGAAACTCAAGAGCTCCCTTTCATGTGGGGCACGGGAACCTTCCACGCACACACCAGCCAACGAATAGCGCATACGCCGGCAAGTCATGTGTCGAGTACATGTACCAGGCATGCATTATGAAGTTCTCTTTGCTAAAGGCGTCGTATGTCTTGAACCCATTATCCCAAGCTTCTTGCAATTCATCCTTAAGCGGCTGCATGTACACATTCATATTCATCCCCGGGTAGTTGGGCCCTGGAATTATCAACGTCAGGAAAATGTTCTTTCTTTGCATAATCTGCCCGGGGGGGAGATTGAGTGGAATGACAAACACGGGCCGATAGCTGTATGGGGCTGCCATCTGACCAAACACATTGAACCCATCTATGCTGACGGCGACTCGAGGATGCCTTGGATCTGCCGTTTTTTCCTTATGTATTGCATCAAAGCGCTTCCACGCTTGACCATCCGATGTGTGCATGCTACCTCTTGAGCACTGCGTTGGATTTCCCCGAAGAGGAGTGGATGATGCAGTAAAGTAGTGTAAGTATTTCCCTTAGTTTTTGAGAACCAAGGTATCAATCCATTAGGAGATCACGCATGAGTCCCTCGTACCTACACAAAATGATAGCTACTCGCAACCAACGCGATTAGGGGTTGTCAATCCCTTCACGGTCACTTACGAGGGTGAGATCTGGTAAAAATGATAAATAATATTTTTGGTATTTTTGATATAGAGATGCAAAGTGAAAAGTAAAAGGCAAAGTAAAAACAAAGCAAGTAATAAAGTAATGGAGATTGATATGATGAGAATAGACCCGGGGGCCATAGGTTTCACTAGTGGCTTCTCTCAAGAGCATAGGTATTCTACGGTGGGTGAACAAATTACTGTTGAGCAATTGACAGAATTGAGCATAATTATGAGTATATCTAGGTATGATCATGTGTATAGGCATCACGTCTGAGACAAGTAGATCGAAACGATTCTGCATCTACTACTATTACTCCACTCATCGACCGCTATCCAGCATGCATCTAGAGTATTAAGTTAAAAACAGAGTAACGCCTTAAGCAAGATGACATGATGTAGAGGGATAAATTCATGCAATATGATAAAAACCCCATCTTGTTATCTTCGATGGCAACAATACAATACGTGCCTTGCTGCCCCTGCTGTCACTGGGAAAGGACACCGCAAGATTGAACCCAAAGCTAAACACTTCTCCCATTGCAAGAACTACCAATCTAGTTGGCCAAACCAAACGGATAATTCGAAGAGACTTGCAAAGATAACTCAATCATACATAAAATAATTCAGAGAAGATTCAAATATTATTCATAGATAAGCTGGATCATAAACCCACAATTCATCGATCTCAACAAACACACCACAAAAAGAAGATTACATCGAATAGATCTCCACGAGAGAGGGGGAGAACATTGTATTGAGATCCAAAAAGAGAGAAGAAGCCATCTAGATACTAGCTATGGACCCGAAGGTCTGAAGTAAACTACTCACACTTCATCGGAGAGGCTATGGTGTTGATGTAGAAGCCCTCCATGGTAGATGCCTCCTCCGGCGGAGCTCCGGAACAGGCCCCAAGATGGGATCTCGAAGATACAGAAAGTTGCGGCGGTGGAATTAGGTTTTTGGCTCCGTATTTGATCTGTCGGGGGTACGTAGGTATATATAGGAGGAAGGAGTACGCCGGTGGAGCAACAGGGGGCCCACGAGGTAGGGGGCGCCCCCACCCTCGTGACCACCTCTTTTGTTCGTTGGAGCAGGGTCCAAGTCTCCTGGATCACGTTCGGTGAGAAAATCACATTCCCGAAGGTTTCATTCCGTTTGGACTCCGTTTGATATTCTGTTTCTTCGAAACACTGAAATAGGAAAAAAAAACAGCAATTCTGGGCTGGGCCTCCGGTTAATAGGTTAGTCCCAAAAATAATATGAAAGTGGAAAATAAAGCCCAATATAGTCCAAAACAGTAGATAAAGTAGCATGGAGCAATCAAAAATTATAGATACGTTGGAGACGTACCAGGCATCCCCAAGCTTAATTCCTGCTCGTCCTCGAGTAGGTAAATGATAAAAAAGAATTTTTGATGCGGAGTGATACTTTGGCATAATTTCAATGTAAATCTTCTTAATTGTGGCATGAATATTCAGATCCGGAAGATTCAAGACAAAAGTTCATATTGACATAAAAGTAATAATACTTCAAGCATACTAATCAAAGCAATCATGTCTTCTCAAAATAGCATGGCTAAAAAAGTTATCCCTACAAAATCATATAGTCTGGTTGTTGCTCTATCTTCATCACACAAAGTATTTAATCATGCACAACCCAGATGAGAAGCCAAGCAATTGTTTCATACTTTAGTAATCTCAAACCTTTTCAACTTTCACGCAACACATGAGCGTGAGCCATGGACATAGCACTATATGTGGAATAGAACAGTGGTTGTGGAGAAGACAAAAAGGAGAAGATAGTCTCACATCAACTAGGCGTATCAACGGGCTATGGAGATGCCCATTAATAGATATCAATGTGAGTGAGTAGGGATTGCCATGCAACGGATGCACTAGAGCTATAAATATATGAAAGCTCAACAAAAGAAACTAAGTGGGTGTGCAGCCAACTTGCTTGCTCACGAAGACCTAGGGCACTTTTGAGGAAGCCCATCATTGGAATATACAAGCCAAGTTCTATAATGAAAAATTCCCACTAGTATATGAAAGTGACAACATATGAGAATCTCTATCATGAAGATCATGGTGCTACTTTGAAGCACAAGTGTGGTAAAAGGATAGTAGCATTGTCCCTTCTCTCTTTTTCTCTCAATTTTTTTATTTGGGACTTTTCTCCCCTTTTTTATGGCCTCTTTTTTTTCGCCCGGAGTCTCATCCCGACTTATGGGGGAATCATAGTCTCCATCATCCTTTCCTCACTGGGACAATGCTCTAATAATGATGATCATCACACTTTTATTTTTTTTACAACTCAATAATTACAACTCAATACTTAGAACAAAATATGACTCTATATGAATGCCTCCGGCGGTGTACCGAGATATGCAATGAATCAAGAGCGACATGTATGAAAATTATGAAGGTGGCCTTGCCACGAATACAATGTCAACTACATGTTCATGTAAAAAGCAATATGACAATGATGGAGCGTGTCATAATAAACGGAACGGTGGAAAGTTGCATGGCAATATATCTCGGAATGGCTATGGAAATGCCATGATAGGTAGGTATGGTGGCTGTTTTGAGGAAGGTATATGGTGGGTGTATGATACTGGCAAAAAGTGCGCAGTATTAGAGAGGCTAGCAATGGTGGAAGGGTGAAAGGGTGTGTATAATCCATTGACTCAACATTAATCAAAAGAACTCATGCACTTGTTGCAAAAATTTAGAAGTCATTAGAAACCAAAGCACAACACGCATACTCCTAGGGGGATAGATTGGTAGGAAAAGACCATTGCTCGTCCCCGACCGCCACTCATAAGGAAGACAATCAATAAATAAAATTGTGCTCCGACTTCATCACAAAGCGGTTCACGATACGTGCATGCTACGGGAATCACAAACTTCAACACAAGCATTCTTTAAATTCATAATCACCCCAACTAGCATTGCTTTGATATTATCACCTCCATGTCTCAAAACAATTATCAAGCATAAAACTTATCTTAGTATTCAACGCACTCAAAAGAAAGTTTCACATATCTTGAATACCAAGTATATTATCTTTAAGCAAATTACCATGCTATTAACGACTCTCAAAATAATATAAGTGAAGCATGAGAGATCAATAGTTTCTTTAAAACAAATCCACCACCGTGCTCTAAAAGATCTAAGTGAAGTACTAGAGCAAAAATTATCACGCTCAAAAGGTATAAGTGAAGCACTATGAGCAAAACTATCAAGCTCAAAAGATATAAGTGAAGCACATAGAGTATTCTAGCAAATTCCAAATCATGTATGGCTCTCTAAAAAGGTGTGTACAGAAAGGATGATTGTGTTAAACTAACAAGCAAAGACGCAAATAATACAAGACGCTCCAAGCAAAACACATAACATGTGGTGAATAAAAATATAGCTTCAAGTAAATTACCGATGGAAGTAGACGAAAGAGGGGATGCCTTCCAGGGCATCCCCAAGCTTTGAATTTTTGGTGTCCTTGGAATATCTTAGGGGTTCCATGGGCATACCCAAGCTTAGTCTCTTGCCACTCCTTGTTCCATAATCCATCAAAAGAATTCACCCAAAACTTGAAACTTCACAACACAAAACTCAATAGAAATCTCGTGAGCTCCGTTAGTGAAAGAAAACAAAAGACTACTTTAAGGTACTGTAATGAACTCATTATTTATTTATATTGGTGTTAAACCTACCATATTAGAACTTCCTTATGGTTTATAAACTAATTTATTAGCCATAGATGCATTGAAATAAGCAAACAACACACGAAAAACAGAATCTGTCAAAAACAGAACAGTCTGTAACAATCTGTAACTAACGCAAACTTCTGGTACTCTAAAAATTCTACCAAAATAGGACGTACTGTAAATTTTGTTTATTGATCAGAATAAAAAATAATCAATGCAAAAGCACGTTTCTGTGATTTATTGAATGTTTTCTCGTGAGTGCAAAGTTTCTGTTTTTCAGCAGAATCAAATCAACTATCATCGTAGGTTATCCTATAGGTTCTACTTGGCACAAACACTAATTAAAACATGAAACCACGTCTAACCAGAGGCTATATGGATTATTTATTCCTAAACAGAAGCAAAAACAAAAAATAAAAAATAAAATTGGGTTGCCTCCCAACAAGCGCTATCGTTTAACGCCCCTAGCTAGGCATAAAAGCAAGGATAGATCTAGGTTTTGCCATCTTTGGTAGGCAATCCATAAGTGGCTCTCATGATAGATTCGTATGGTAATTTTATTTTCTTTCTAGGGAAGTGTTCCATACCCTTTCTCAAGGGAAATTGGAATCTAATATTCCCTTCCTTCATATCAATAATCGCACCAATCGTTCTAAGGAAAGGTCTACCAAGAATAATAGGACATGAAGGATTGCAATCTATATCAAGAGCGATAAAATACGGGCACATAATTCCTATTTTCAACAATAATAACATCATTAATTCTTCCCATAGGTTTTTTAATAGTGGAATCCGCAAGATGCAAGTTTAGGGAGCAATCTTCAAAGTCACGGAAATCTAGCAAATCACACAAAGTTTTGGGAATAGTGGAGACACTAGCACCCAAATCACACAAAGCATGAAACTCATAATCTTTAATTTTCATTTTAATAGTAGGTTCCCACTCATCATAGAGTTTTCTAGGGATAGAAACTTTCAACTCAAGTTTTTCTTCATAAGATTGCATCAAGGCATCAACAATGTGTTCGGTAAAGGCCTTATTTTGACTATAAGCATGAGGAGAATATAGCACGGATTGCAACAAGGAAATACAACCAATCAAATAGCAATTTTCATAATTAAATTCCTTGAGATCCAAAATAGTGGGTTTAGCAACATCTAGGTTTTTATTTCTTTCAATCCCACTTTCATCAATTTTATCATCAAGGTCTAAAAACTCCGAATTCTTAGAACGCCTTCTAGGTAAAGGAAGATCATATTCAGTTTCATCAAGATTCATATTTCAAAGCAAATATTTAATAGGGGACACATCAATAAATTTTAGATCTTCATCTTGATTTTCATAGGAATTGGAAGAACACGCTTTAATAAAAGCATCTTTGGAAGCACGCATCCTAGCAGTTCTTTCTTTGCACTCATCAATGGAAATTCTCATGGCTTTGAGGGACCCATTGATATCATGCTTAGGAGGAATAGATCCAAGCTTTAAAGAATAAATTTCAAGAGAAATTCTATCAACGTTCCTAGCCAAATCATCAACTTTAAGCAATTTCTCTTCAAGCAAAGCATTAAAATTCTTTTGTGAATTCATAAACTCTTTAACACTACTCTCAAATTAAGAGGGCATCTTATTAAAATTTCCATAAGAGTTGCTGTAGGGATTTCCATAATTATTAGAAGGATTACAAGGATAAGGCCTACGATTAAAATTCCCTCTATACGCGTTATTTCCAAAACTATTCCTACCAACAAAATTTACATCCATAGATTCATTATTATTCTCCATCAAAGTAGATAAAGTCATATCATTGGGATCAAGAGAAGTATTTTTAGTAGCAAACATCTTCATAAGTTCATCCATCTTTTCACTCAAAACATTGATTTCTTCTATAGCATGCACTTTTTTACTAGAAGATCTTTCGGTATGCCATTGAGAATAATTAGCCATAATATTATCAAGTAATTTTGTAGTATCTCCTAATGTAATTTCCATAAACGTGCCTCCCGTGGCCGAATCTAAAAGATTTCTAGAAGCAAAATTCAATCCGGCATAAAATATTTGTATGATCATCCATAAATTTAAACCATGAGTAGGGCAATTGTGAAGCATCAATTTCATTCTTTCCCAAGATTGGGCAACATGCTCATGATCAAGTTGTTTAAAATTCATAATATCGTTCCTAGGAGTGATGATCTTGGCGGGAGGAAAATACTTAGAGATAAAAGTATCTTTGCACTTGTTCCAAGAATCAATACTATTTTTAGGCAAAGATGAAAACCAAACTTTAGCACGATCTCTAAGTGAAACGGAAATAACTTCAATTTGACAATATTATTATTCGTATCTTTTTTCTTTTGCATATCACACAAATCAACAAAATTGTTTAGATGAGTAGCGGCATCTTCACTAGGAAGGCCGGCGAATTGATCTTTCATAACAAGATTCAGCAAAGCGGTATTGATTTCACAAGACTCATCATTATTAAGAGGAGCAATCGGAGTACTAAGGAAATCATTATTATTGGTATTCGAGAGGTCACACAATTTGGTATTATCTTGTGCCATGGCAACAAGTAATCCAACACACAAGCAAACAAAAAGGCAAACGAGAAAAAGGCAAAAGGGAAAGAGAGGGCAAATAAAACAGCAAGGGTGAAGTGGGGGAGAGGAAAACGAGAGGCAAATAATGTAATGCGAGAGATAGGGATTGTGATGGGTACTTGGTATTGTTGAGTTTTGCGCAAACTCCCCAGCAACGGCGCCAGAAATTCTTCTTGCTACCTCTTGAGCACTGCGTTGGATTTCCCCGAAGAGGAGAGGATGATGCAGTAAAGTAGCGTAAGTATTTCCCTCAGTTTTTGAGAACCAAGGTATCAATCCAGTAGGAGATCACGCACGAGTCCCTCGTACCTACACAAAATGATAGCTACTCGCAACCAACGCGATTAGGGGTTGTCAATCCCTTCACGGTCACTTACGAGGGTGAGATCTAATAGAGATGACAAATAATATTTTTGGTATTTTTGATATAGAGATGCAAAGTGAAAAGTAGGCAAAGTAAAAACAAAGCAAGTAATAAAGTAATGGAGATTGATATGATGAGAATAGACCCGGGGGCCATAGGTTTCACTAGTGGCTTCTCTCAAGAGCATAGATATTCTACGGTGGGTGAACAAATTACTGTTGAGCAATTGACAGAATTGAGCATAATTATGTGTATATCTAGGTATGATCATGTGTATAGGCATCACGTCCGAGACAAGTAGATCGAAATGATTCTGCATCTACTATTATTACTCCACTCATCGACCGCTATCCAGCATGCATCTAGAGTATTAAGTTAAAAACAGAGTAATGCCTTAAGTAAGATGACATGATGTAGAGGGATAAATTCATGCAATATGATAAAAAAAAACCATCTTGTTATCCTCGATCGCAACAATACAATGCGTGCCTTGCTGCCCCTGCTGTCACTGGGAAAGGACACCGCAAGATTGAACCCAAAGCTAAACACTTCTCCCATTGCAAGAACTACCAATCTAGTTGGCCTCACCAAACGGATAATTCGAAGAGACTTGCAAAAGTAACCCAATCATACATAAAAGAATTCAGAGAAGATTCAAATATTATTCATAGATAAGCTGGATCATAAACCCACAATTCATCGGTCTCAACAAACACACCGCAAAAAGAAGATTACATCGAATAGATCTCCACGAGAGAGGGGGAGAACATTGTATTGAGATCCAAAAAGAGAGAAGAAGCCATCTAGCTACTAGCTATGGACCCGAAGGTCTGAAGTAAACTACTCACACTTCATCGGAGAGGCTATGGTGTTGATGTAGAAGCCCTCCATGGTAGATGCCTCCTCCGGTGGAGCTCCGGAACAGGCCCCAAGATGGGATCTCGCGGATATAGAAAGTTGTTGCGGTGGAATTAGGGTTTTGGCTCCGTATTTGATCTGTCGGGGGTAAGTAGGTATATATAGGAGGAAGGAGTACATCGGTGGAGTAACAGGGGCCCCACGAGGTTGGGGGCGCCCCCACCCTCGTGACCGCCTCTTTTGTTCCTTGGACCAGGGTCCAAGTCTCCTGGATCACGTTCGGTGAGAAAATCATGTTCCTGAAGGTTTCATTCCGTTTGGACTCCGTTTGATATTCTGTTTCTTCGAAACACTGAAATAGGAAAAAACAGCAATTCTAGGCTGGGCCTCCGGTTAATAGGTTGGTCCCAAAAATAATATAAAAGTGGAAAATAAAGCCCAATATAGTCCAAAACAGTAGATAAAGTAGCATGGAGCAAATCAAAACTTATAGATACGTTGGAGACGTATCAGTGCAACATCATCGCATTCCCATCTGCATCTAGTTCAGTTCTTTTGCCCCTTTTGTGCCATGTCATCTGTCTGGCCGTCTCTTCGACCATGAAAAGACATTGATGTCTTGGTACGATTGGCATATACCGAAGAACATTAATGGGTATTTTGGTCTGCGTCTTCTCACCCATATCGGTGTCTACCACAACATACCTGGAAGAATTGCAAACGGGACAATAGTTCAAGTCCTCATACTGAAGCCTAAATAAGACACATCGTTTATCACAGGCATGTATCTTCTCGTAGGGCATCTTAAGAGCATGAAGGATTTTGTCTTACTGGTATAGGTTTGGAGGTAGCACATGGCCTTTGGGTAGAAATCGTCTGAAAACTGTCATCATCGCGTCATAGCATTCTCTTCCCAAGTTGAATTGAGCCTTCAAAGCCATTATTTGTGAGATGGCATCCAGCTGACAAAGCTCAGTGTGCTCGTGGAGAGGACGTTTTGAGGACTCCAACATTTCAGTGAAGGCCTTTGCAGATTCCTCCATCTCCTCGTCCGAGTCCCGAGCATCGTCAAAGTCTTGCACCATGTCTGCGGTCCCAGTACCATGCTCGTCGGTGCGACGACGAACAACCTCGGCTCTGGCACGTTGGGCAGACTCACCATGTAATGTCCAGACCATGTAACCAGGCATAAAACCAAACTTCTGCAGGTGTTTACTCATTAAGCTCGTCCCTCTGATTATAGTTGTCGCACCGGACACAGGGGCACTAGCTAAATTTCTGGCCATTTGCAAACGCGGCTCTAACAAACCCCTTAGTCTTTGTTAACCATTCCTCGGTCCAAACATACTGACTAGTGTAACCGGTGTACATCCACACACGATCACTCATATTGACTTCATACTGGACACACAAGAAATATATACAAAATTAGGCAAACCATATCCATCAGTTAATGGAGTTTGTTAGTTTTATTACGTCCATGCAATCTACACGCTAATAGGTAAGGATAGGTCCTAATCCCACCCGAGTATGTGTAGATCAGGTTCGTTTTCCCATGCTCTGCTCCGGATCTGACGCAAAATTTCTGCAGCACCTCCCCACTGTTCTCTTGATACACGTCTCGGTAATAAGCAGAGAGGATTTGTACCCGGAGAACAACATGGAGGCACTAACGAAATTCTGCATCGGATCGGGAGCTGAGCATATGGGAAAACAAACCCAATCTACACATACTCGGGCTGTCCATGGATAACGTTGGACAATTCGAACATATTTATAGATTATAAATATGCAAATGCATGCATATTTATAGATGTAACCCTTTCAAACAGGAGACACACAGTGGTTACACATACTGATGATTGACACCTATAGCTAGCAAGTTTCATCGGCACGAAGACCGAAACAGAGCAAATGAAGGGGGGGAGGAGATGTCATTTGTGCTCACCAACGAACACAGGGGCGGAGCTCGTCGAACACTAGACCCTCGCAACGATGAAATAACTGCATATTTAAATCGAAAGATGAGTAACATAGCAAGTATTCAACACCGACGGCCACATGTACCTCACACTGACAATACTTGCTATTTACGGTACCACCGACACCGATGAACCCTCTAACCCGCTCGTCCCTAGGTAAACTAAATAGCAACTACCAACGGTGCAAGGTACATGAGGCGGTCGGCGTTGAACACTAGATCCACATCCCACAAGTGAAGCCAGCGCCCGACGTCCCGCAACAATAGTTCTGGTGGCCGATGACGGTCGAACACCTTGGTGAATTTGTCTCGCAGCCTCTGCAATGAGGATTAAAGCCAAGTTTCGAAATTTTCAAACAACCAAACCGACTTGAGTTAGTTTGGGTGTTTCAAGTTTCAACACATAGCTTTCAATCGTCATCTCTGAGGCTGCAAGACAAATTTGCAATGGTGTTCGACTGCCATCGATGCCGAGAACTATTGCTGTTGGACGCAGGACCCTGTGTCACTTGTGGGACGTGGATGTAGTATTCGACACCGACAGACACATGTACCTCGCACTGACGATACTTACAATTTAGGGTACCAACGATACCGAGGAAACCCCTAATTAACCCCCTAATTCACAATGGTGTTCGACTGCCATGGACACCGAGAACAGTCGACGCACGATCGACGGGTCAGCACTCGGACCGGGGGTTCTCGGCATGGGCGTCGGGACCGGCAGGACCCACTGGCTCCACCATCTATCCCCTCAGCAACCCTCTTCCTTTTTCCCTTTTTCCTCTTCTTCTGCTTATTTTTCTTTTTTCAATTATTTTCTTTTCTAACTATCTAAACCTAAATCTGGCAGTAACCTAATCCTACCACTAAAACCTAAACCTAAACGCAAAAAAAATAAAAAATCACCTTGGGCGGCGGGGCCGGGGCGCCGCCGGGGCGGCAAGCCTTGGGCGGCTCAGCGGTGGTGGAGGAGGCGGTGGGCGCTAGGGCGGAGGGGGCGGGGCGCCGCCATGGGCCAGGGGGTGGTGTGGGGCGGGGCGGCGAGCCGGCCTCCACGGCAGGGGTGGTGCGGGGCGGGGCGGCGAGCCGGCCGCCATGGTGGGGCGACGAGCCGGCCGCTATGGTGGGGCGGTGAGCCGGCCGCCGCGGCGGCTGTGGTGCGGGGCGGGGCGGCGAGGCCAGCCGGGCCCGGGCGAGATGGGGCGGGGTGCCCGGCCGGGGCGATGGGGCGGGGCGCCGGGCCGGGGCGGCGTGCCGGCGGGGCGGTGGGGCGATGGGACGGGACGGCGGGGCGGAGCGGCGGTCGAGGGCGGCGGGCGGGTGGAGAAGAAGAGATCGAGAGAGAGGGGAGGGGCCGCGGGTGCGGCCCCTTTTCTATAGTAGGTCCATTCTTTGTCGTCTGCTAGCAGACGGCAAATAACATACCTAGTGGGGTAGGGCTGGGGGAAACGGACGACCTAACGGTCGTTCTCTTTGCCGTCCGCTGGCTGACGGCAATGAAGTTTTTCCGTCAGCCAACCGACGACAATGAAAATGACCGTTAGGTCGTCCTTGTATGTCTGCCACCCACGCTCTTTGTCGTCCGCTAGCGAACGGCAAAGTTTCTTTGCCGTCGACTGGCGAACGGCAAAGTTTCTTTACCGTCGGCTGGCGGACGGCAAAGATTTGCGATGGAAAAGCACTCCATTGCCGTCCGCTGCCTCTTTGCCGTCCATTTTTTGGTGGCTGATGGCAAAGCGTCTCTTTGACGTCTGCCAGCTGACGGCAACGTGTTGGCGGACGACAAATTAGTAAATTCTAGTAGTGATACTCCGAATGAAACGCCCCGTGCATGTGCAAGATGTTCAGAAGCTCACGAGTTGTCTTGCTGCTTGAGTCGGTTCATTTCGCATCTCGGTGAAAAGGCACTACCTCTTTACCGATTGATGAAAAAGTCCGATACGTTCGAGTGGACTCCCGAAGCCGAAGCAGTGTTTGTGGAGCTCAAAGCCCTGCTTTCCACCCAGCCGATGCTTGCTGCTCCGAACAGCAAAGAGCCTCTACTCTTATACATTGCAGCCACTGGTCAAGTTGTTAGCACAGTGCTCAGAGTGGAGCGAGAAGAATAAGGCAAGGCCTATAAAGTTCAATGGCCAGTGTATTATATCTCTGAAGTCTTGACTCCATCCAAGCAGAGGTATCCACATTACCAGAAGCTTGTTTATGGAATCTATTTGATTGCGAAGAAAGTTACACATTATTTCCAAGACCACTCAGTTTCAGTCGTTAGCGATGCTCCATTGTCTAAAATCATGAAAACCGAGGTGCAACTGGTCGAGTGGGTAAGTGGGCAATTGAACTTCTCCCTCTAATATCAAGTTCGAGCCAAAGAAGGCGATCAAATCACAAACGCTAGAAAATTTCTTGGCCGAGTGGATTGATTAGCAACAGCCAACTCAAGTTCACTCGAAACACTGGACTATATTCTTTGGTGGATCTAAGATGTTGAATGGTTCTGGTGCAGATGTGGTCCTAGTGTCCCCAAGAGGTGATAGACTCAGTTATGTTCTCCAAATTCACTTTGATTCCTCCAACAACAAAGCTGAGTATGAAGCACTCCTCTACGGGTTGTGTATGGCCATTTCACTCGGCGTACGTCGCCTGATGGTCCATGACAACTCGGATTTGGTGGTCAATCAAGTGATGAAGGAGTGGGATGTCAGAAACCCTGCCATGACTGGATACTGCAATGCAGTGAGGAAGTTGGAGAAAAAGTTCGAGGGTTTGGAGCTTCAGCACATTCCCTGAATCAAGAATCAAGCAGCTGACGATCTGGTAAAAATAGGTTTCACTGAAAGCCTATCCCCAGCAATGTGTTTCTTGAGCATCTCCATCCCCCGTCAGTGCAAGAGGATCCTTTTACCGAAGAACCTCCCCAAGCAATAAGTCCTACCAATCCGATTGAAATCGAGGTACCAACAATTATAGATCTGGTTATGGAGATCCTTGTAATCACCCCCGTCTGGACAGTGTCGTACATCGCATATCTGCTCAGGCAGGAGCTTCTAGAAGATGAAGTTGAAGCGCGTCAGATTGTCCACAGATCCAAGGCTTTCATAGTGACTAATGGGCAGCTCTACAGAGAGAGTCTTACTGGCGTAGCTCAACAATGTATTTCTCCAGAAGAGGTTCGACTGATCTTGGACGAAATCCACTCGGGGACCTGTGGTTACCATGTGTCCTCTCGGACCATCATAGCCATAGCATACCGAGCAGGATTCTACTAGCCGCAGGCCAACGAAGCTGCAAAAGACATCATCGAGAAGCGTGAGGGTTGTTAGTTTTACGCAAACATGTCCCACAAGCCCGCATCTGCCTTGAAAACCATTCCACTCATCTAGCCATTTGCCATGTGGGGATTGGACATGATTGGGTCGCTCAAGACCGACAGAAGTGGTTTCACTCATCTACTTGTAGTAGTCGACAAGTTCACCAAGTGGATTGAGGTTAAGCCTATCAAGAACTTAGACTCAAGCATAGCCATCAGTTTCATAAGAGAGATGATATTTTGATATGGAGTTCCGCGCAACATTATCATACACTACAGGAATCAGGTAATTGGCCATCTGTGGATTACACACGGCAAAGGCCTAAAAACAGACGGCAAAGATTTTGTCGTTAGTCAGTAGACGACAAAGTCAGACGGCATAGATAAGTCGGCAAAGAATTCTTTGCCGTCAGCATTTCGTCGGGCAGACGGCAAAATCTTTGCCGCCAGCAAAACTTCAGCTTTGCCGTCAACCAAATAATAACATACGGCAAAGAAAGGCAGTTTTGCCGTTAGCCAGACTCTGTATTTGCTGTCTGCCTCATACACCCCAGACGGCAAAGAAAATTGTTTCATGTAAAAAATATGAACCACCAGTCGAGGTGCAGAGGTCGTAGTTGCTCGATGGCATAGACAATTACTCTATTTGCACAATATATCCATCATCACAATATTTACACAGAAGTACACTATTTACAATATGAAGCTCCCCATTTACATGACGAACAAATGAATGAATCAGCACACGTAAAAACTACAATATTTCAAAAAAAGATGCGCTGGCCCTTGCCAGCTGCTAGATCCGAGCGTGCTGTAGGGTAGCTTCGGCGAGCTCTTGACGAAGCTGCAGCGTGGCCAGATCGAAGGGCAAGATCTTGACGAAGCAGGGTTGCGGTCAGGGAGGAGGATCCCGTGGTGGGGAGAAGGGGGATCCCACGACAGCCTCCTGCTCACGCGGCGGCGAGTTCTTGCGGCATGGCTGGATCAAAGAGCGGCAATGGTTTACGACCAGAGTAGATCGGGATTGGGAGGAGGCGTGGGGTCGCGGGCAGGGAAGAAGAGGAGGACCCCGCGGCGAGGAGGAGGAGGAGGAGGATGTCGCGGTGGCCTCCTGCTTAGATGGCGGCGAGCTCTTCCGGCGTGGCCGGATCGAAGGGCGGCGGCGGTTGACGAGCTGGGGAGCTCTGGATAGGGACGAGGGACGAGGTCGCGGGCACGGAGAAGGAGGAGGATCCCGCGGCGAGGAGGAGGTGGAGGATCAGGCGGCGGCGAGGTAGATTAAGAGAAGGAAGGGAGGGAGGCAGAGGAGGAAGGTATCTAGCGAGAGATGGGGTCGGGCTGGGAGAGAGATCGTAGTGGGGATAAGGCAGAGATCGGGTGGGGTTGGGAGAGAGAGTGGTGGGGTCGGCGCGGGTTGGGAGAGAGAGTGGTGCGGTCGGCGTGGGACAGAGAGAGATCGTGGTGTGTGTGTGGAGCAGATGATGCCATGTCATCAATCCGTGGGTTCGATCCGCGTGGTGTGTGTTTTCTTTGCCGTCTGTAAAAAACACTGATGCCAAAGACATACTTTGCCGTCTTCAATCTTCTTACAGACAGCAAAGACATAATTTGTCGTCTGCTTTTTTTTACAGACGACAAAGACATTCTTTGCCGTCTGTAGAAAAAAAGCAGACAACAAATTATGTCTTTGCCGTCTGTAAAAAATAGCAGATGGCAAAGCACATCTTTGTCGTCAGTCATTCTTTGCCGTCAGCAGCTGATGGCAATAGTGGTCTTTGCCGTCTGCCCTGATGAAATGCTGACGGCAAAGAGTAGTACAGACGGCAAATCTCCTGTTTCCTGTAGTGATAGACAACGGATCAAACTTCGATTCGGAAGAATTTAGAGCGTTCTGCGCTTCCCAAGGCACTCGGGTGGATTACGCATCCGTTGTGCACCTGCAGTCGAATGGCCAAGCTGAAAGAGCAAATGGTCTGATCCTCCAAGGTTTGAAACCTCGACTCACGCACGATCTTGACACGCAGGTGGGACTTGGGTGACTGAACTGTCGTCAGTTCTATGAGGATTGAGGACAACTCCCAACTGATCCACTAACCGAACCCCTTTCTTCATGGTGTACGGGGTTGAAGCCGTGCTTCCTAGTGACCTGTTTCACAATGCACCCCGAGTGGAACTTTATTTATAAACTGAAGCAGAGCAAGCACACCAGGATGCAATAGACCTTCTGGAAGAAGAAGGAGAGATGGCTTTGATCTGGTCGACTATTTATCAGCAAGATCTCCGTTGATTCCATGCAAGGAACATCAAGGGTCGAGCATTTTAAGAAGGAGACCTAGTGCTCCGAGTGGATTAGCAGCGACCGCATAAGCTCACCCCTGCATGGGAAGGCCCTTTCGTCGTCACCAAGGTGCTTCACAATGGAGCTTATCACCTTTACAACCTAGCTCAAAAGAAAGACGAGTCGCGCTCCTGGAACGCAGATCTTCTTTGTCGGTTTTATACTTGACAGTCAGATTGTCAGGATATAATAAGAGTACTTGTTAGATCTTTTATCAAGACATGATTCCTGCAGTCTCTTAATGTTTGTTCTCACATAAACATGTGTTTAAATCCCCCAATGGGTGACTTAGCTGTGAAACCCGTTTTCGCCTAAGTTAAAAAACTACTGCGAGTGGAGAGCAATCCTCCCACTCGGGGGCTTATTCGCGAGCCCATCCTCGCCTAAGTTAAAAAACTACTTCGAGTGCAGAGCAATCCTCCCACTCGGGGGCTTAGCCACGAGCCCTCTTCGCCTAAGTTAAAAATCTACTCCAGGTGGATCCTCTGGGGGCTTAGCCACGATCCCGCCCTCGCCTAAGTTAAAAATCTACTCCGAGTGGAGAGCAATCCTCCCACTTGGGGGCTTAGCCATGAGCCCTCCCTCGCCTAGGTTAAAAATCTACTCCGAGTGGAGAGAAATCCTCCCACTCGGGGGCTTAGCCGCGAGCCCGTCCTCGCCTAAGTTAAAAATCTACTCTGAGTGGGGAGCAATCCTCCCACTCGAGAGCTTAGCCGCGAGCCCGTCCTCGCCTAAGTTAAAAAACTACTCCGAGTGGAGAGCAATCCTCCCACTCGAGGGCTTAGCCGCGAGCCCGTCCCCGCCTAAGTTAAAACTATACTCCGAGTGGAGAGCAATCCTCCCACTCGGGGGCTTAGCCGCGAACCCGTCCTCGCCTAAGTTAAAAATCTACTCCGAGTGGAGAGCAATCTTCCCACTCGGGGGCTTAGCCGCGAGCCTGTCCTCGCCTAAGTTAAAAATCTACTCCGAGTGGAGAGCAATCCTCCCACTCGGGGGCTTAGCCGCAAGCCCGTCCTCGCCTAAATTAAAAATCTACTCCGAGTAGGGAGCAATCCTCCCACTCGGGGGCTTAGCCGCGATCCCGTCCTCGCCTAAGTTAATTAAAAATCTAATGGAGGACGGGCTCGCGGCTAAGCCCTCAAGTGGGAGGATTGCTCTCAAGTATACAGACTGCGCCGACCCCCTATCTCTACTGTCAGATCTGTTCCCACGACAGTTCATACTGAGACGACCCTAAGCATATCTCTGCATCATTGGAGGAGCAAATTTCACTCTCGAGCTTTCTCGTCCCTTGTCAAACTTTCCGATGAACATGTAAGTTGTCATTATGACCACTGTGTTACAGATGACGTTTGAGCAACCCCAAAGTTCATCGTACGATAAGAAGTGACTATGATACTTTCATGGTCCAAGGAACTAAATCACACATTAACACTCCATGTTATAATAATTGACTTCTGATGATGTAATCTCAAAGTATAACAAACAAGTTTGGGATGATTCAATATGATCGTTCTTCTAACGCCATACTCTCAATGTTGTTTTAGGACTATTGTTACAAGTATATCTCAAGATCGAGAAAACATGATCACAAACAACACTTAAGCTAGTATTAGAGGCAAGATTAGGAATCATATTTTACCGTTTATCATTCCACATGTGCATATGATTTTTCTACTAAATCACATGTTTGAGGATCATAGTAGTTATAACATAGAATATAAAGTCTTAATTATGAACATGAAAATATAATAATACAATATTATTGCATCTAGGGCATAATTCCAACAGTTATCTCACGGTGTGCTTTCCTAACCTCACGCGTCCGTGTGCCTATGTAATTCTGCTACAACTGTAATCAACTTTGCCTGCATTACACTTTGAGAAATATATTCAGGAGGGGGAGCTCCCCCCTTGATTACTAAAAAGAATGCTAAGTTATTTTTTCAGATTTTCAAGCAATTTTATTAACCCATTGCAACACACGGACTCTTTTGCTAATATAAGTAAGCAATTACAAATTGATTCGCATATTTTCTTCAGGATGACAATATGATGCTGATGTTTGGTAGAGACGAAGTGAAATTGAACATTTCGTTCGATCTACCAGGGGTTCCGAGCGAACGTTTTAGTTCGCTACGGTATGACACCTGCACGAACATCTTTTGTGCGTAGGGAGCTCCTATTCAGCGCGCTGCGAGCTAGGAGGAGCTGCAACACACACTCCTCGCCCCACTGCGCGCCCGTTTGGGCCAGCTCATTTGCCGAGCCCTCTAATTTTTTCACTTTCTTTTCTATTTTTAGTGTTTTTTTCTATTCTTAATTTGGGATAACAAAAAGGTCCAATTTTTTAAAAAATGTGCATTCGGGAAACAATGTTCAAGAAATCATAAAATGTTCGCAGATTCAAAAAATGTTCGTGATTTTACAAAAAGAAATCGCACTGTAAGAAAATGTTCACGATTTTGGAAAGTAAGTTCTAGAAATCAAAACTTGTTCATGATTTTGAAAAACTGTTCATGTATTAAAAAATGTTAGGAAATTGAAGAAATGTTTGAAACTCAATTTTTTTCATGAATTTGTATAAATGTTTAGAATGTTCAAGATTTTTTCATGAATTACAAAAAAGTTCATCGATTCAAAAATGTTATCGGATACAAATATCATGTATTTGAAAACATGTATGCATTTCAAAAAAAATGTTCGTGAATTACAAAAATTGTCCCCCCAATTTCCAAAAAACATAGGTCGATATGAAAAATATTCACTGATTTAAAACATATGTTCATCACATTTTGCAAAAAAAAATTGTTTGCGAATTTGTAAGAAATTTTCATCAATTCAAAAAATGTTCACACATTTGAAAATGTTCATAATTTTGAAAACAAGTCACGAGTTCAAAAAATGTTCATCATTTTTAGAAATTCTTCGTGATTCAGAAAATATGTTCAGCAGTTTGTAAGGTGGCCGCAAAGAAAAGTAAAGTAAAAAATTATGAAAAGTGGAAAGAAATAAAAAGAAAAAGGAAACTTGGAAGAAAAAATGTAAACGTAAAAAAAGGAAAAATATGTAAACAAAAAAAGAAAATTAAAGAAAAAAAGCATGAAAAATAAATAAAAAAGAACCCAAACCGTTAAGGAAAGAATCCCGAAATGGGTCAGCCCAAAAAGGATCTGACGCTGTAGGGGGCACGGGCCAGCTTGCTATTTAGCGGCCTACGCGCCAAATAGGAGTGGCCCAGTGCATGCACCCTCCCTCCCAAGGGATTTACATACCCTTTTTATTGTGAAAAAAAGAAAAAGAAAAACCAGCTTTTCTGTTACTAGTAAAGCCCAATTTTTTGCCATGCAATGAAAAACATTGCATGGCGCCAAAAATAGATGAAATACATAGAGAAAGAGAAAAATGGATTAATTTCGTAAAATTGCCATGGCGGAAAACAAAACATTGCCAATAGGACCCTAAAAAATTGCCATCATCTTTTAAAGCAAAATTTGCCACGGGTACAGATTTTTTTTCTAATGGTGCAAAGCGAAAAAGGCATGACAATTTGCAAATGTAAATAGTGGCAAAAATGTGCATAAAAAATTGAGAGGTATTTTCACTAGATACATGAAGACACATAAAAATGTGGATTACGAATTTCCAACTTGTAGAACACAAAAAAGTGTACAATATATTGTTTAGGTAGTAACTGCCTTGTTTCGTCAAGTAAATTTACCATGGTCCTAGAGAAGCAAAAATCCACATGAAAGATGAAAGTATAATTTGCCATGGATGTTAAGTAAAAAATGCCATGGCATTAAAAGTAAATTTGCCAAGGTCCATAAATTTTAAATTGCCATGACAAAAGTATTGCCATTAGCTATTAAATTGACATCTATGTCAAAGTAAATTTGCCAGGGCAATATAGGTAATTTTGGCATGGCAAATAAAAAGTAAAATTTTCCATGGAACTAAAAGTAAAAGAATTTGCCATGGCGGTATAGGTAAATTTGACATAGCAAAAAAAGGTAAATTTTGTCCATGCCAATAAAGTAAAAAATTGCCATGCTACAAAGTGAAATTAGCCATTTAAAAGGTACAGTGTTATGATGATCACATTTTCATACAATTATTGTGTGACTATCTCAAAAAAAGCAAATTTTGCTATGATGTACAAGACACACTTTTTGGAAAAAAAATTGCCATGTGACCAATCCTCTCAAATTTGTTTGCTGTGATATGTTCAATGAACTAGAACTTGAAGGGCATATTACAAAAAATGAACAAAACTTGCCATGGTAGATGCATATGAAATTTTGCCATTGTATTTTTATTATAATTTGTCATGCTTTGTATAAGAAAAATGTCATGAATGTAAAATAATTTTGCCGTGATACAAAACAAGAAATTGCCATGTTATTTGAATTAAACATGGTCCATATATTTAGTTTGCCATGGTACATAAACTAAGTTTGCGGTATTAGATAAATAAAAATAATATACAAACGATTATTTAGTAAAATTGCCATTGGTTCCGTGAGAGTAATATTGCCATGATAGGGAAAAGCAATTTGCCATGGTCCAAGAATAAAATTTGCCATGAAATTCAAAATTAAAATGGCATGGTGCATGAAGTAAACATGCCATTATACATTTTATTTGCATGTGAGCAAAAAAGCATGAACCTTTGGATCGGGGCCACACATGTCAAATTTGCCACGACAAAAGTGGTTAAATCCTCAATAAAATAAAACATGGCAAAATTGCAGTGGGGTGCATATGGATTTACCATTAGTGCATACTAGAATTTGCCCATTACAACTACATAATTTTGTCCATACAATGCTAAACCGAAAGCTACAGACTAAAATTTACCATGGTAACTGTGAGGTTCAAATTGCCAGGATATCTCTACCATTGTAAGATGATTGAACCAAAAATATTTCTATGTAGTGATGGAAGAACGTATGAATTTGCCATGGCAAAAAATAGTTCTTCCTAAGAAAAGAAAACGGTAAAATTGCAGTGTGGGTGCATGTCAACTTGTCATTCACTGCATATTGGAATTGCCCTAGATTATTCCTACCAATTCTAAACCAGGTAAAAAACTACAAGATTGAAAATTATCATGGTAAAATATGGGGGTAAATTTGGTATGACATCACTAAAAGTGTACTCGGATAATCACCCCCGGTGTCGTATGAAATGAAACACACAACATGCACATTTGACAAGGAAATCAAGCATAGATAGTAGGGGAATGGGACCTTGACTTCAGCTCCATGGCATCAAGTGTTGGAGGAGCACGAAGTAGGTGAGCGGTCTACCCTGAGGTAGAACCGCATGACTGCGTCGTCGCTGCCCAGTGGCGCCACGTCCACCTCCGCCTCCCGCCTCATCAGTCTCGTCCTCATCTCGAAAGACGGCCTCCTGGTCATCGTCGTGGAAGAGCAGGTGAGCATGCCAAACTTGAGGAGGGCGCCACCGCAACCTCGAACGTCATTGCGGCTCTCACTCTTCCGGCTCGCGTGCGGCGCAATTGTCCTGCCCCTGCCTCCCATATAGAAAGATGGCACCGTCGCTTCCCTCTCTGGCAAATTCATGGCAGACCTTCATTGCTCCCCTCTGCGAGCAGGACCTCCACCAGCGACTCCTGAGGTCATGGCGAGATCCCGTGGAGGGCGAGTCCCTCTCTCGTCGACGAGAGGACACCGTTGGGGAGGAGTGCATCCCGTCACAGACTTGTCCATGGCGATGTCCAAAGAAGCTCATCATTGGGCCTCCACCTCGCAAACGACGCAAAACCCATGGCAAGAATCATCGCTCCCCGCTTCAATACACACCCGGGATCATCGAAATAGACGCTCCCTCCATCTCGTAACTAGACCGGATGTGATTGAATGGTGTGTGTGTGTGTGTGTGTGTGTGGTCGTATCGAAGGGATGATAATAAGGGGAAAAGAGTAGTGGTTCGTTTGGTCGCTTCGATCTAGCGCGAACATTTGTAAAAACTGACATGGTAGCACTTTGTTTAGTGATTTGTGTTGGGAAAATTTGACGGTGGAAAGAAAACCTAGAAATATGATGTCATATTTTAGTTTTTTTGCATGTAAACACATTGTTTTATTCATCTAAAATGTTCATAGGGATACAATGCAAATCTAGAGGGTTTAAAAGCCACAAATGGAGCCATAATTCCAGACCAAATACGTGTTTAGCAAGGCTATGCGCCTCATGATTTGATGCACGACCTTCAAAGATAAAGGTGCATTTTTGTAATGGCTTTGCAGTACAAATGATCTCCATGACTATACTAGTTTACATGCCTTCAGTACCTTGCTTAATATCATTCACCACACATTTGCAATTCGATGCAACTAAAACTTCTGGTAGCAAAAGATCCAAAGCTAGAGCAAGTGCGTCTCTGCATGCTAATGCTTCAAGCATCGTCGGGTCGGTTATTCCAGGAACCCTGATAGCTTAAGAGCCCAAGTAGTTGTTGTTATGATCCCTGCATACTGTGCTACATGACCCCTCATTCGTTGATCTTGAAACAACTCCATTGACTCAAATCTTTGTCATACCCTCCGAAGGCCACACCCATCTTGGGCTGGTGCTATTACTTGGAATAGTGGCAGCTCGCTACAACTTCTTTGGCTTACACTCATCAAGTTCTTGGATGTATTTCATGATAAAATGATGATTAGTTAGAGGACTTTGGAATATATGCTCATGCAAGGGTTGCCATCGGGAGTACCAAATAGCCCAGAGGGTGGTTACACTACAAAAAAACACTTCTGTGATGATACGTGTTTGTCACAGTAGGTCGCATTTTTTGTCATGCATGTACATCCATGACAAATTTATGATAGAATCAAGATAGTCATACCTGTGCTATCATAGAAGTGTTCCATGACATTACCAAAATTATCATCACGAAAGTGTCCACTTCCATGACGATAAAACGTGTGTCACAGAAGTGCTTTCGTCAAGGGTGACCGACACGTGGCATCCACCGTAACGGAACACCGTTAAGCTATCGGGTCAGGTTTTGGATCCGATAACCCGTTAACAGCCCCGACCAATGGGGATTTTCCACGTGTAAAATCATCATTGGCTGGAGGAAACACGTGCCGGCTCACCGTTGGGATAGATGCCATCCACTCATTGGACAGAAGGCGCCTATGATACGTCGACATGTGGCACGGCCCAACAGAGGCCCATTCTTGTGAAAAGGCCTGCCCGTTTGACTTGGTCAAAAGGTGGCGGGCCGACCCATGTAAAGCCTGTTAACGGCATGTTCGCATATAACCCATTTACAGCCCGCTAACCCAAGGCCCATTACGCCCTATCTGAATTAGGCCCAATAGCATCATCTGGGCCACCCAATATGATTCCAGCCCATTTTCACTTCTGGGACACCCAATATGATTCGTTTACTTACGGCCCATTACAGTCGGCCCGTTTGTGGTCCGTTAACACGTTGGGCCGTTTTCATAGCGTCATGAAATACGGCCTATTAACGATGGCCCGTTATGGTCGGCCCATGAACGGACAATTCCAACTCTAGCCCGTTTACGGCCATTATGCGGCCTTTTATTGGCCCATGTTTGGTCAATCAATCATACTGCCCGTATAAGGCCCATTGATGATATGGCCCATAGAAGGCCCACTGTTTATACGGCCCGTAGAAGGCCCACTGTTTATACGGCCCGTAGAAGGCCCACTGTTTCTATGGCCTGTAGGTCCAGTGTCACTACAGTAAATATTAGCCCATGGTTATTGTGGCCTAGTTTTAAAAAATAGGTTATTGCAGCCACTAGCAAACCGCAGAAAAAGAACTGCACTGACTACAAGCAAACAAATAAACAAGACAACAAGGAAATAAGTAAGCAAACAACTTACACTAGGCTATCACAGCTATTAAACATATTACATCCACTGGGCATCAAAGTTTGCCACCAGTGCAAATATAGGGAACACAGCAGCATATAAACGCCGCAGCAAAACAAGTCCAGAACTGAAACCACTTCAGAAGAGCTCAAGAAACAATATCCTGGGTACCTATAATGCTGGCAAGATGCTAGCAAGCTTATTAGCTTTCTCTTGTTTGGTGCTTAAGTCCTCTAGCGCTTGCTGTTGCACCAGAAAGTATGCATCTGAATTCTGCAGGGACTTCCTCAGTCCTTCGGCTTCCTGTCGCATAACATCTGATCGATGTCTTTCAACTTGAAGTTGAGACTCAAGAAGCCGAACTAATTCAGGCAACAAGTTCGAAGAGCTGGTGCCAGCAGTGGTAGCCAGTAACTCGAACACTACATCAAGACAGGACTTTGGGGTTGTCTCAGTGTCCTCAATATAGTTTTTATCAGCTTTCTTGGAGACCAACAGGGATGTCTCACTATCTTGAACCTTATCTGCATTACTTCGTTTACCATTGCATAATTGGGTACTCTTCTCCAATATTCTATCTGCGTTCTAAAAGAGAAACAAACAAACACATCTCAGGTTTACAATGTAGTATATGAAACTCATTTTGGTAAACCAGTTCAGTAGTAAGGTGGACAGGATAACAGCATGAAACAAACATATATCTATGTAGTATGGTCACTGTATGGTCGATATCATTCTAGTTTATGTTGCCAAATCAAGATAGATACAGTTTGAATCATATCTATTTAAGACAAAGCAGCATAGACAGAATATAAGTGTGGGAAACTACACAGCAATAACAACACTTGTAATGTGCATGGCATGAGAACATAACTGTTTATTCAATTGAAACTAAAATCAACATAGACTAAGTTACAACAACAAATAGCCAAACACGTTGAAGAAACAGATTTAAAACATACCTGTTGCGCCATTGGAGTTTCAATTGCATCCTTCAAATTTGAAATTGGTTGGTATCAGTAAATACAGTGATGCAAGAGCAAAGTAGTATGAAGCATAGCTACAGAACCTGACCTGAGAACAATTCTTCTTCTGCTTTAAGCGTTGACTTCGGGTTCGGAGTGGTGGTCCTCGTGATTTGGGCACTCCAGTTGCCTTACTAACTGCTCGTGTTTGGGTGCTCTGTGGTGGAAACGGTGTTGTGTCAATGGGAACTGGGTGTCTATCTGCTGGGGTTGGGGTTAGAAGGGGTGTAGCTGGTTCTCTGTCCAACTGGGTAGGGGTACAATCTGCATGAGTGTGGGTTATGTGTGGTGGGGCTGATTCCTGGGCAAGTACAACCGTGGTTCTATCTGCATCGACAGGTAGCACGATCTTTTCTGAAGACCGTGTTTTTACTCCCACAGATACTGCCATCACTCCCTCCAATTTAAATGGCTGATAAACAAGAAAAGTAATTGAATGTACAGACATTCTAAGATAGACAGGTGCAATGGATAGTAGGGAAGAAAACAGGGCATGAAATAATTCACATTTATGTTGTCTAAGCAAACAGAATAGCAGGACATAATTTCACATATATGATGGCTAATTAAACATGATAGCATGACACAATTTCACATGTATGATGGCTAACTAAATAGGATAGAATGACATACTTCAAAATATGATGACTATGTAAATAGGATGACATGATATAACTATACGATGTGTCTATTAAAGTGGTTGGCATGCCATAAATCACAAACATGTCGTCGATGGAAACATGATGGCATGATATAATTCATGGATAGAATGACATAATTTAAAATATGATGACTATGTAAACAGGATGAGATGATATAACTATATTATGTCTTTAGAAAATGGGTTGGCATGCCATAATTCAGATACATGCTGTCTATGTAAACATCATGGCATGACATAATTCAAATATATGATTTATATACTAAGGAAGTGAGCAGAGGGCAATTGCATATATGATGTGTCAACTAAGGAGATGGCATTCAATATTGTGTATATGATGTAAAACTAAGCATTGCAATACAACATATGCATTATATGAGTAATATAACCCTGCCAAGTTTGAGCATACACCTCAGGGGGATAATAGGACTGGTCATCTACCTCTGAATCCTCCTGTGAAGAGCTATCTGTAACCAGCAAGATATCTGCTTCAGCAGGTAGCATTGTCTGCTCTGAAGACCTTGTTTTCACTCTAGATTTCTCCATCACCAATTCAAATGGCTGATGCACAGGAAGAGCAGTTGAATATACAAACATTGTCGACAAAAGCAATGAGAAATACAAAAAAGGATGGCATGATATAATTCACATATATGACGCTTGCCTAAACAGCATGGCATTGCATAATTCACATACATAATGCCTTGCAACAAGATAACATTGCATCATTCACATATATAATGTCTTGCAACAAGATGGCATTGCATAATTCACATATATGGTAATTAGACACTAAACAGGTGTCATTCACACAAAGCATGTCTAACTAAGCAAATGACATAGCAATGCAAGATACCATACGCACGATATGAGTAACATAACCCTGCCAAGTTAGGGCATGCACCTCAGGGGGGAAATATGACTGGTCATCTGTCTCTGAATCCTCCTCTGAGGAGCTATTGGTAACCAGCAAGACATGCGCTTCGTCAGATAGCATTGTCTGCTCTGAAGACCTTGTTTCCACTCCAGATTTTTCCATGACCGTGCCGAATGGCTGATGCACAGGAAGAGTAATTGAATGTACTAAAATTGTTGACAAATTTAACACATCATAAAAAAATGATGGCATGATATAATTCACATATAAGATGACTGGCTAACCAGGGTGGCATTGCAAAATTCACATATATGATGCCTGGCTAGACAAGATGGCATTGCATGATTCACATATACGATAAGGAAACTAAACAGATGGCATTGACACAAAGCATGTCTAAACAAAGCAGATGACATCTTTAATGTATACAGTAAGCAATGCAAGGCACCATATGCATGATATTACCAACATCAGCATGCCAAGTTAAAGTGAAGACCTCATGGGGTAAATAGGAGTGGTCTTCTGCTTCTAAATCCCCCTCAGAACAGTTATCTTCCTCTTGATTACGATCCGAAATGGGTGGAGGCGGGGGCTGCCTTTGCGCCCACCATGGAAAGACGTCTGCATGAAATTTTATTGCCACGCAAGGCTCGTCTCTTTTGCTCTACATGATCAGTTCCATTGTGTACAATAACTGGCATGCATAGGAATAAAACATAGTGAGATTATGTAAGGAGTGCATGCACAAATCCAGAGTGATGGTAGCAAACTGTGGATAGACCCAAAACCAATGATAGCAGGCAGATAATAGCTTTAGTTAAAAAATACAGATAATGGCTCCTTTAATGTTTGTTTGCACTCAACATGAAACTCATAGTAGACACCGGAGATTAACCAAATAGTAGACAGATAGTACTGATTGCTGCCCCAATATGTACCCCACAACCATTTAAATACTCAAGTTTTAGCATTAGTTTGGACCTGACTCGGAGTCTAATAGGTGAACACGACGATAATGTAGCATGTCATCATATTAAGCGATGCATAACGTAAGCAGACACGGAAGAGTGCGACCTCTCTTGCAGACCCGTGTAGTCCTCAAGGTCATCTGCTCAGTTGATGATGGTAATGCAGTTGTCATGGCTGCCAGCGGCAGCAAAGAAGATCTGAGGCGGCGAAAGACAGTCTGGAGAGCGGATCCCTGCTGTGGTGAACCCTTCCGTCGTTGGAGCAGCTGAGCTAGGGTGGAACACAGCGCCGCAGGAGCAGGACAAACCACACAAGGTTTTCTTTGACACATATCTGTAATAGAAGTAATTGAGTAAGGGCTTGTTTGAATTTGAGGATTCTAACAATGCAGGGATAGGAAATAGACAGGAATAGGATAGGAATGCACGTGCAAAACAGAGAATTTTAAAACACAGGATTTCTGCCAATCTGGGTGTTTGATTCACAACAATTGGAAGATCACATGATGCAAAAAAGCATGGTGAGATTAAGTCAAACCACAAGAAAATGTACGGTTATAATGCTATTATGCTACTATCTCTTAGTCTTGTGCTTCATGAATAGGAATATGAAAAGGAGGAGAAGTGGAAATTAGAATTTCTACGGTTTTTCTTTCAAGGAGACACTAAAGGAACAAATCCTACAGTTTCCTTTGCTCCATTCCTTTGCACCAAATTCATGAAAAGTAGTACCATAGGAAACTTTCCAATTCCTATGTTTTTCATTCACTTTTCCTTTCAAGCACTGGCGATTCTAGTAGGCTGGCTTGAGCAAGGAAAATCCTACACTAAAAAAATGTTTTTGTGCTACTTCTATTACTTTGGACCCAGGCCACTGCCATACTAGCTCAACTCCCAGGCCCATCGAGAAATGCACAGCTGAAACGCGCAGAGATAAATAATGATGGTGTTCAAGAGAGTCCATCACGGATAGCTAAGTTTCCTGGTACCTCACTGCTTGTCATATAGTAGGATAAAATAATCGTATTTCCCGTTACTATGAGTGCTCAGTGGACAATATATATAACATGTAGAGTAAAAAAGAGATGCAACAAGTGTACAACCTCTTTGGCGAAGCCATGTCGATCTCAGCGTGATTGGGTTGGCCGGTGAGGATGCTCCGGCTGACTTTGCTGTCGGAGGAGGCGAAGAAGATCTTAGGCGTCTGGAGATGGAGCCCGAGGTACTCCTCTGCTGTGATGGAGGGTTTCGTCGTTGGAGCAGCTCCGGTGAGTTGTACGACGCCGAGGCTGAAGCAGGACAAGAGAGACAACGAACAACGTTAACCTGAGTGGAATTCTAATAGCATCTCCAATACATGACATAAAATACATAACCACAAAGTGCTAGATGTAAAATACATCAGCCGCTCATCTCTGAACTTAACTTTCGAAACTGAACTTAACTGTCGAAACTGAACCTAACTATCGAAACTGAATTTTTGTGTCGAAACTGAAGTTTGCTGTCGAAACTGAACGCACTAGCAAGGTGAGGCAACATGTAACACCCCGAGACCAATGATCCAGAAGACTTCCATATATTTTGTGACCTCCGTGTGTTTTTTATTTGTGCTTGCTCTATTTATTTTTGCATTGCATCATGTCATCATGCCAACATGTCATTTAATTTTCAAAAACTCATCTAAATAAATTGTATGGATCTTCGATCCATTTAAATCAAGGGAAACACACATGGTGATTTCTCTTTATTACAATTACCCTCCCAATATTATTAGGGATCTATGATAAATATTCCATTCTTTAGGAATAAACCATAACACACTTACAGTTTAAGTTCCATGCATTTTCTACCTCAATTCCTTGCCTCAAACTTTGTCAACAATTCTTATCTCATTTATCGAGGCTCTTCCAAAATTTCTCAACATTTTTGGACATACCGAATACCCACTTCTTTCTCACACTCATTTGAATTAAATTCAAATGAGGTGGAATTCAACTCCATGCCCACGCTCACTTTCTATTTTCTTGGATCAAGCTTATTTTTGTGAGTCCAAGGAAATTAACCCCTTGCGCATATTCTTTCCCTAACCCTTTCTTTCTTTTCTTCTCTCTAATTCTTTTCTGTTAAGAAAATATGAGAGGAAGCGAGAGAGAGAGCCTGCACCCACCGGCCTCTTGGGCCTAACCAACCAGGCCGGCCCAACCACCCCCCGTAGCCCACCTAAACCCTATCTAACCCTAGCCTCACTACGCTCGATCCCTCCTCCTCCTTCCCTCGCGCCGCCACACACAACGCAGATCGCTAGGGAGAGGAACTCCCCGCGCTACAAGGCCCGAGCGCCTCTTCCCCTCCGCCATCATGACCACATGCCTCTGTTCCGCCTCGTCCCCGCTCCTTCCTCTCCTCCGCATCCGCCCCCGCTCAAGCATCTTCACCGGAGCTCGCCCACTAGCTCCGTCGTGCCCCCTCGGTGGCCCTCCTCCGCGCCGTTGCCTCGCCAGGACGCTGCGCCTGGCCTCCCACGCCGCCACTAGAGGCCAACTCCGGCGCCCCCTGCCTCGCGTCGCCCTCTGCTTCCGTCTACGCCGCGACAAAGACCCCATCTCCTACGTGAGACCCGCATCGCTGCTGCTCTGCTCCATGCACCCGTCCTGGAGCTCGTCCACCTCCCCAAGACGCCATCCTTCACACCTCCACGCGGTTCCCCTTGTAGTACCTCTCCGAGCAGGAGCTCTGCCTCCCCTGCTTCGCACCAAGGCCGACGTTGGCCACTTCGTCCTTTGCCGCCCTGCTGCCATTGCAGTCTAGCCGCGCCTCTGCTTTGCGTCGGTGACATTCTATCATCGTCCCCATCGACCCGAGCGCGTTCCACACATGGCCTCGGCCTCGAGCTGTTGTCACGGTACCTACACGAACAGGAGCAATTTTGGATCGTCAAGTCCTCTTCGGATTCGTCAAGTACCACGACGACCATGTCCCGTCAAGTTCGTCTACGGAATGAGTACCACTACGCCCGAATACCGTGGATGCACCAAGTTCCACTACAAGATGTACCACTACCATCGCCAAGATCGCGAGTACCTCTACCGTTGCCGTGAACGACTACTTCCACGACGTCCGTGAACCACTACTTCCACTACCGTTGCGAGAAAGACTACTTCCACTATGGCCCGTGTACCACTACTTTCTTCGTCGAACTTGACCCGCTCCGAAAAAGCATGCTTCGAAGGTATAACCCCGAGACGACGTCCGTGGACCGAATGCATGTGTTGTACGAGATGCACCCTATGTTTGCACCATGCCCGTTTGCTTCATGTACATCCCTCCTCGTTGTCCATGCCGCCGTCCCATGGGAACCAAGAATCCGGGATCACCCCACCATCCTTGCATGACACGCTCATGCCCACTTCCTTTTGCACCGGTATCTCCGTGAGCTACCGGAACCGATATGTTGCCGTCGCATCATTTTCAGATTCGTTGCCGTGGCAACCGTTTTGTTCCGCCACGGTGAAAAATGCTTCATAAAATGCTCATGTCAACATTTTCATAAAATTGCATAAAACTTGCATATGTCATCCGCATCATGATAACAACAATTAAAATGTTAAAATATTGTTTGCTTTAAATTGCTAAATAACATGGGGATTTTCCGGAATTGTTGTTTGTGTTTCCGGCCTCATTTAAACTTGCCTAAATAGTTAGTTTAATTATGCTTCACCTCTTGCCTTGTTTAACCACATTTAATATTGTTGTGTACCTAAACGAGAGTGAACCAAATAACTCGATGTGGTGTTTCGTCAATATGCAACTCGTTGCATATTGAGCTCCACTTAATTTGTAGTATTGTTTGTTGCACTTTGCCATGCCATGCCTCTTTAAACCGGACATGCATCATACTTGTTTGTGCATCATGCCATGCTTATGTGATGGTTGTTTACCGCGTTGTTTGCTTCTTTCCGGTTTGCTTCTCCAGTTAGCTTCGGTTTCGTTCCGGAGTTGTGAGGATTCGTTCGACTACGTCCGTTTGTCTTCTTCATGGACTCGTTCTTCTTCCTTGCGGGATCTCAGGCAAGATGACCATTACCCTCGATATCACTTCTATCTTAGCTTGCTAGTTGCTTCGTTCTATCGCTATGTTGCGTTACCTATCACTTGTCTGTCAAGCCTCCCAAAATTGCCATGTCATCCTCTAACCTTTTTCACCCTTCCTAGCAAACCGTTGTTTTGCTATGTTACCGCTTTTGCCTAGCCCCTCTTATAGCGTTGCTAGTTGCAGGTGAAGTTGAAGATTGCTCCATGATGGACATGATTATGGTGGGATATCACAATATCTCTTATTTAATTAATGCATCTATATACTTGGTAAAGGGTGGAAGGCTCGGCCTTATGCTTGGTGTTTTGTTCCACTCTTGCCGCCCTAGTTTCTGTCATACCGGTGTTATGTTCCTTGATTTTGCGTTCCTTACGCGGTTGGGTGATTTACGGGACCCCTTGACAGTTTGCTTTGAATAAAACTCCTCCAGCAAGGTCCAACCTTGGTTTTAACATTTGCCACCTAAGCCTTTTTCCCTCGGGTTCTGCAGACTCAAGGTTCATCTTTATTTTAAACCCCCGGGCCAGTGCTCCTTCGAGTGCTGGCCCAACCTGGGCGATGTCCGGCGCCCCCTGGGCAACTAGGGTCTATGCCAACCCGACGACTTGCCCATCCGATGTGCCCTGAGAACGAGATATGTGCAGCTCCTATCGGGATTTGTCGGCACATTCGGGCGGCTTTGCTGGTCTTGTTTTACCATTGTCGAAATGTCTTGTAAACTGGGATTCCGAGACTGATCGGGTCTTCCTGGGAGAAGGAATATCCTTGGTTGACCGTGAGAGCTTGTGATGGGCTAAGTTGGGACACCCCTGCAGGGTATAAACTTTCAAGAGCCGTGCCTGCGGTTATGTGGTAGATAGGAATTTGTTAATATCCGGTTGTAGAGAACTTGACACTTGACTTAATTAAAACGCATCAACCGCGTGTGTAGCCATGATGGTCTCTTTTCGGCGGAGTCCGGGAAGTTAACACGGTTTTCTGTTATGTTTGACGTAAGTAGAAGTTCAAGATCACTTCTTGATCATTGCTAGCTTCACGACCGTTTCGTTTCCTTCTCTTCTCGCTCTTATTTGCATATGTTAGCCACCATATCATGCTTAGTCGCTGCTGCAACCTCACCACTTTACCCCTTCCTTTCCCATAAGCTTAAATAGTCTTGATCTCGCGGGTTTTGAGATTGCCGAGTCCTCGTGACTCACCAGATACTATCACAACAGTTGCAGGTGCCGATGATACTAGTGCAGGTGATGTAACCGAGCTCAGATTGGAGCTCAACGAAGATCTTGGTCGTTGCTATGTTTCATTTCATGTTGATCAGTAGTGGAGCCTAGTTGGGACGATCGGGGATCTAGCATTTGGGGTTATCTTCTTTTCTTTTGGCTTCGTCCGTAGTCGGACTATGTGTGTACTCTGAATGATGTATGGATTACATGTTCATTGTGTGAAGTGGCGATTGTAAGCCAACTCTTTATCCCTTTCTTGTTCATTACATGGGATTGTGTGAAGATGACCCTTCTTGCGACAAAACCACAATGCGGTTATGCCTCTAAGTCGTGCTTCGACACGTGGGAGATATAGCCGCATCATGGGTGTTATAAGTTGGTAATCAGAGGCATCCCCAACTTAGGAGCCCCCTGCTTGATCGAATCACTGACGTTGTTGAGTCTAGAACAAAAATGTTTTGAGTCTTAGGATTATATATATCGGAGAGTAGGTTTCTTTTTACTCCTCAGTCCCTTCGTCGCTCTGGTGAGGCCTCCTGACGTAGATGTTTGGTCTTTCCTCTCCTCAAATTTCACTAAATTTTTTTAGGATCACGCGGGTATCTTGGGATCATTCCGATATTCTTATGACGAGAACATTGTTCTTGGTGCCTCCTGACATTTAGGGGTTGTGGCAGTGTCCCGGGGAGTTGAGCTCCGAGGTGTTGTCTTCATAATTTTATCGTTGCAGTTTTGGAATACCTGAGTTTTGCCGACATCAAAAATCTCTTTTATGCAATTGTTGGTGAGATAACCTCGATGCCATCCATTACTGGGGCGGGAGTTCGGGAGTATTGCCATAGCTCGTATAACGGATGCTTTTCGAAGGTTGAGGTACAGGATTTCCGAAGGTTTCTTGGTTATGTGTTAACGGATGGATACAACTAGATGTAGGGATTGTTAGTTTGGGTGAGATATATATTGCTTCCCCTATATCCCCAACACCAGATTGAAAAAACAGAAAGTTTCGGGAGTTTCATAGGTGGGAATTCAAGTAGCTCCTAGAATATCTTTCCGACAGATGCATGATATGAGATTGGGGTTCGACGTCTAGTGGTCCGCCTATCCACGATCGTTTTTATAGTGGTCTCGTTGTGTCTTAAAGAACCCTTGGCTATGCTGGTTCGGGGACGCTTCGTATGTCATGTGCACTACCTTGTACATGATGGTGCTGTATGATCGAGCCCGTGTGGGCCCCACCACGAAAACTTCGGACAGAATCTCTATCATATGTTTGTTCCGACTTATTCTGCAAGCCAAATCCTTTGTTTTGTTTTGAGTTGTGGTATTCGAGTTGCTTCGATGTCAAGTGTTGATCCATACCTTCCCTAAATGGTGTTCTCATATTTCTATGGGAGTGCTAATCCTTCTTGATCATTGAGGTTGACTTGTTAATTCTTTTCCAACCGGCGTGCTTCTCTTCAAGTGGATCCGATCATCTCAACATCCGCAAGATCAATTCTAAGTTTTCTCAACGGTATCCATTCCATCTGCCCCAAGTTGCCTTTGTTTTCCCGCCCTCCCGCCCTTAACTTCAAGGACTCAGATTTCTTAATCGGGTATCCATTTTATTGATGGGAAGACTCTCCATTCTTTTCCGTCAATTTTCTTATCCGTTGATTCTCAGGAAGATACTAACGGAGCTTCAAGTTCATCATTCTTCATTCTCGTATTCTTTTCTGGTGGATTAATTTCAAGTTTCGATGTTGATCATATCTCTTCCTTTTGGTTCACATATCTTCCCATGTGAATTTCTTATCCAAGGCTCTCTTATTTATTCACCTTGCCTAGTTCATATGAGTGTTGAAGATATCTTGAAAGATTCGTCTTTCCATTCTCAATCCGTTCAAGTTGTTTTGAGGTTGTTATCTCATTCAAGCCATTTAATTCGAATGGTACAATCTCTCTTTAAAGTAATCTTTTCCAACGGTGTTTCCTTTTCAGTGGGCCCATAACCCACAGGTCTTTTCCTAGGATCTTACCTGACTCTTCTAATTTATCCGGAGTGATTCTCAAATTCTTTCAAAGTTTGACGTAAGAATGAATTTCATCCGTCAGATGTTTTCCAAGATGGATTTCAAATTGTTTTTCATTGTTGGCTCAACCTTTTTGTTTACATTCTCCCGGAGTATCTCAACAATTCATGGTAGTGGTTTTCATCATCATTCTCAACATTTGAAGACCGAAGAAGGATTTCTCTTAAATCTTGCTCCATTCTCTTCAAGATGCATAGTTCAAGCTTGATGCCATCCTCTCATAATTGTTTTCGATTGTGAGAATTCTTTTCACCATCCGGAGCATGTCATGAGTTGTTTCCGTTTCTTTCCTCCGAAGGCCATCATGCCATAATTTTTCATTCTCAGCGTGTAGCTATCATTCTTCAAATCTTACCGGTGCATCGTTCAAATATCCTCTAATCAGTTCATGATCTCTTCGTTCTCAGGTATCTAAATCCCCTCAAGTATCTTCATTCGTTTTCCAATTCTTCCCGTTGAATTGTGCCTTTGCTACTTTCATTTTCAATTCTTTTGGTGGTTCATTTGAGATTTCACTTCCTTCGTTATCATATCAATTTATTCGTTGTTTCCAAATCCCGCCGGTGGTTCCATCAATACATTCTCAAGTTTACGCTATATCCCTCTTAATCCTTTCCACGAGAATAAGTAGTATGCCAAATCCGTTGCTTGTCATCAATTTAAATTGGTGAAGGATACTCATAACATAATTCTTATTATTGTTTCATCCAAGTGATCTAGTTTCTTCTTTCCAGAGTTGTTCATCATGTCACATTTCTTGGTTCGAGATGCTTCTTTTTTTTTCTTTCCTGGAGTTCCAAGTTTGCCGCATTATCTCGTCACGAAGCTACACCTAAATCATCGCAAGGCTTCACCTTGTGTTTTCAACTTCTCTTTCTTTTTATCATCCTTTTATTACTGGAGTTCTTCATGGAGGCTCTACATGGTGGTTCGTCAAGGATTCTTTTCATTCTTCAATTGTTCTTCAAGATTTCTCTTGAAGTTAAGATCAGCCAAGCTATACTCTAAAAATAAACATGGTGCTCAACACATGTTTTGTTTTGAGGAGTTCAAGCATTCTTCATCGTGCATCCCGAAGTGCAATTCTTTCTACCTTATCTTTTGAGCTGGTGTTATGTCACTCTTGACAATTTCCTTCAAGTTTCATGATTCATATGTTCGTCAAGATTGAGGTATTCTAAATCCATTAATCTCTTCATTGGAGTTATCTTGTGTCATATTTCACCTAGAGCCTTCCCTAAGGAATGTTGCAGTTGTGGTGTTTATCAATGATCCAAGTTATCTCTCTATCATACTGGTTGAAGAAATTTTTCATCTCGTCGGTGTTATCAAATATATTATTTGTTTCCGTAGTGGCAGAATTTCACCTCAATTTTGAGAAGTTTTCCATAAGCCCACTACAAGCTTATTCGTTTCGTTGTTGGTTTTCCAACAACTCTGTTATAACCTTCTTTGAAGGGTGCTTTCCAAGTTCTTCTGTGACAGAAGTTGACATTTTCTTCTCCATTCTGCTATTCCAATTATCTATCCTCTATTCTTTCTTCCGGAGGCATTGTGATGTTGCTCTCTTCACTCCTCTTCTCGTATTGAGGATCGTGTTCTTTTCATGCTTATCCATTTAACCGGAGTGTTGTGTCATCTCTTCAAGTTCTTTTCATCTTATCAAGTTTTGCCTCTCTTTTCAACTTGAGTGCTGTTTGAAATCCTTCTTACCCATTGTGCCATTCTTTCAATAGTTCCGGAGGCATTGTGTTGTTGTTTTCATCAAGTATCATCCCATCTTCTCAAGTTCATGTTCTATTCCTTCCATGTTCAACCGGAGTGTTGCCCGAATTCTTCCTCTCTCATCTTGTTTTAACCGGAGTGGTTTCAATTCCTTCTTGTCCATTGTACTCGTCGTTCATAGCTTTGCAACCTCCAAGGTTCACATGGTGTTCCTTGATTCTATTTTCTACCGCTCTGCTCTCAATTGTGTTCAACTCTGTTGTGTTCTTTCTTTCAACTTCTCAACCTCGCAAGGTTCTTTGGTTTCACTCATTGGGCAAAGAAGCAACTTAGTTTTACCTCTTCTCTTCCTCTTCCATTTTCTCTCCGGTGCCATCCTAGATCTCGGGAAGAGATCCTCTTGTAGTGGTGGAGTGTTGTAACACCCCGAGACCGATGATCCAGAAGACTTCCATATTTTTGTGACCTCCGTGTGTTTTTTATTTGTGCTTGCTCTATTTATTTTTGCATTGCATCATGTCATCATGCCAGCATGTCATTTAATTTTTAAAAGCTCATCTAAATAAATTGTATGGATCTTCGATCCATTTAAATCAAGGGAAACACACATGGTGATTTCTCTTTATTACAATTACCCTCCCAATATTATTAGGGATCTATGGTAAATATTCCATTCTTTAGGAATAAACCATAACACACTTACAGTTTAAGTTCCATGCATTTTCTACCTCAATTCCTTGCCTCAAACATTGTCAACAATTCTTATCTCATTTATCGAGGCTCTTTCAAAATTTCTCAACATTTTTGGACATACCGAATACCCACTTCTTTCTCACAATCATTTGAATTAAATTCAAATGAGGTGGAATTCAACTCCACGCCCACGCTCACTTTCTATTTTCTTAGATCAAGCTTATTTTTGTGAGTCTAGGGAAATTAACCCCTTGCGCATATTCTTTCCCTAACCCTTTCTTTTTTTCTTCTCTCTAATTCTTTTCTGTTAATGAAAATATGAGAGGAAGGGAGAGAGAGAGAGCCTGCACCCACCAGCCTCTTGGGCCTAACCAACCACGCCGGCCCAACCACCCCCGCAGCCCACCTAAACCCTATCTAACCCTAGCCTCCCTACGCTCGATCCCTCCTACTCCTTCCCTCGCGCCGCCACACATAACACACATCGCCAGGGAGAGGAGCTCCCCGCGCTACAAGGCCCGAGCGCCTCTTCCCCTCCGCCATCGCAACCACATGCCTCTGTTCCGCCTCGTCCCTGCTCCTTCCTCTCCTCCGCGTCCGCCCCCGCTCAAGCATCTTCGTCGGAGCTCGCCCGTTGGGCTCCGTCGTGCCCCCTCAGTGGCCCTCCTCTGCGCCGTTGCCTCGCCAGGACGCTGCGCCTGGCCTCCCACTCCGCCACTAGAGGCCAACTCCGGCGCCCCCTGCCTTGTGTCGCCCTCTGCTTCCGTCAACGCCACGACCACGACCCCATCTCCTGCGCGAGACCCGCATCGTTGCTGCTCTTCTCCATGCACCCGTCCTGGAGCTCGTCCGCCTCCCCAAGCCGCCATCCTTCACACCTCCATGCGGTTCCCCTTGCAGTACCTCTCCGAGAAGGAGCTCCGCCTCCTCTGCTTCGCGCCAAGCCCGACGCTAGCCACTTCGTCCTTCGCTGCCCTGCTGCCGTTGCAGTCCAGCCGCGCCTCTGCTTCGCGTCGCTGACCTTCTGTCGTCGTCCCCATCGACCCGAGCGCGTTCCACACGTGGCCTCGGCCTTGAGCTGTTGTCATGGTACCTACCCGAACAGGAGCAATTTTGGATCGCCAAGTCCCCTTCGGATTCGTCAAGTACCACGACAACCATGTCCCGTCAAGTTCGTCTACGGAATGAGTACCACTACGCCCGAATACCGTGGATGCACCAAGTTCCACTACGAGATGTACCACTACCGTCGCCAAGATCGCGAGTACCTCTACCGTTGCCGTGAACGACTACTTCCACGATGTCCGTGAACCACTATTTCCACTACCGTTACGAGAACGACTACTTCCACTATGGCCCATGTACCACTACTTTCTTCGTCGAACTCGACCCGCTCCGAAAAAGCACGCTTCGAAGGTATAACCCCGAGATGACGTCTGTGGACCGAATGCATGTGTTGTATGAGATGCACCCTATGTTTGCACCGTACCCGTTTGCTTCATGTACGTCCCTCCTTGTTGGCCATGCCACCGTCCCGTGGGAACCCAGAATCCGGGATCACCCCACCATCCTTGCATGACACGCTCACGCCCACTTCCTTTTGCACCGGTATCTCCGTGAGCTACCGGAACCGATATGTTGCCGTGGCATCATTTTCAGATTCGTTGCCGTGGCAACCGTTTTGTTCCGCCACGGTGACAAATGCTTCATAAAATGCTCATGTCAACATTTTCATAAAATTGCATAAAACTTGCATATGTCATCCGCATCATGATAACAACATTTAAAATGTTAAAATGTTGTTTGCTTTAAATTGCTAAATAACATGGGGATTTTCCGGGATTGTTGTTTGTGTTTCCAGCCTCATTTAAACTTGCCTAAATAGTTAGTTTAATTATGCTTCACCTCTTGCCATGTTTAACCACATTTAATATTGTTGTGTACCTAAACGAGAGTGAACTAAATAACTCAATGTGGTGTTTCGTCAATATGCAACTCGTTGCATATTGAGCTCCACTTAATTTGTAGTATTGTTTGTTGCACTTTGCCATGCCATGCCTCTTTAAACCGGACATGCATCATACTTGTTTGTGCATCATGCCATGCTTATGTGATGGTTGTTTACCACGTTGTTTGCTTCTTTCCGGTTTGCTTCTCTCGTTAGCTTCGGTTTCGTTCTGGAGTTGTGAGGATTCGTTCAACTACGTTCGTTTGTCCTCTTCATGGACTCGTTCTTCTTCCTTGCGGGATCTCAGGCAAGATGACCATTACCCTCGATATCACTTCTATCTTTGCTTGCTAGTTGTTTTGTTCTATCGCTATGCTGCGTTACCTATCACTTGTCTGTCAAGCCTCCCAAAATTGCCATGTCATCCTCTAACCTTTTTCACCCTTCCTAGCAAACCGTTGTTTTGCTATGTTACCGCTTTTGCCTAGCCCCTCTTATAGCGTTGCTAGTTGCAAGTGAAGTTGAAGATTGCTCCATGATGGACATGATTATGGTGGGATATCACAATATCTCTTATTTACTTAATGCATCTATATACTTGGTAAAGGGTGGAAGGCTCGGCCTTATGCTTGGTGTTTTGTTCCACTTTTGCCGCCCTAGTTTCTGTCATACCGGTGTTATGTTCCTTGATTTTGCGTTCCTTACGCGGTTGGGTGATTTACGGGACCCCCTTGACAGTTTGCTTTGAATAAAACTCCTCCAGCAAGGTCCAACCTTGGTTTTAACATTTGCCACCTAAGCCTTTTTCCCTTGGGTTCTGCAGACTCAAGGTTCATCTTTATTTTAAACCCCCGGGCCAGTGCTCCTTCGAGTGCCGGCCCAACCTGGGCGATGTCCGGCGCCCCCTGGGCAACTAGGGTCTATGCCAACCCGACGACTTGCCCATCCGATGTGCCCTGAGAACGAGATATGTGCATCTCCTATCGGGATTTGTCGGCACATTCGGGTGGCTTTGCTGGTCTTGTTTTACCATTGTCGAAATGTCTTGTAAACTGGGATTCCGAGACTGATCGGGTCTTCCTGGGAGAAGGAATATCCTTGGTTGACCGTGAGAGCTTGTGATGGGCTAAGTTGGGACACCCCTGCAGGGTATAAACTTTCAAGAGCCGTGCCTGCGGTTATGTGGCAGATAGGAATTTGTTAATATCCGGTTGTAGAGAACTTGACACTTGACTTAATTAAAACGCATCAACCGCGTGTGTAGCCATGATGGTCTCTTTTCGGCGGAGTCCGGGAAGTTAACACGGTTTTGTGTTATGTTTGACGTAAGTAGAAGTTCAAGATCACTTCTTGATCATTGCTAGCTTCACGACCGTTTCGTTTGCTTCTCTTCTCGCTCTTATTTGCGTATGTTAGCCACCATATCATGCTTAGTCGCTGCTGCAACCTCACCACTTTACCCCTTCCTTTCCCATAAGCTTAAATAGTCTTGATCTCGCGGGTTTTGAGATTGCCGAGTCCTCGTGACTCACCAAATACTATCACAACAGTTGCAGGTGCCGATGATACTAGTGCAGGTGATGTAACCGAGCTCAGATGGGAGCTCAACGAAGATCTTGGTCGTTGCTATGTTTCATTTCATGTTGATCAGTAGTGGAGCCCAGTTGGGACGATCAGGGATCTAGCATTTGGGGTTATCTTCTTTTCTTTTGGCTTCGTCCGTAGTTGGACTATGTGTGTACTCTGAATGATGTATGGATTATATGTTCATTGTGTGAAGTGGCGATTTAAGCCAACTCTTTATCCTTTTCTTGTTCATTACATGGGATTGTGTGAAGATGACCCTTCTTGCGACAAAACCACAATGCGGTTATGCCTCTAAGTCGTGCTTCGACACGTGGGAGATATAGCCGCATCGTGGGTGTTATAGTACACGTCGGTCGACTAACTTTTTCATCTCTGGTCAGTCGATTTTGCAGCCGTTGGATACGAAATCAAGGGACTGTGGTTCATCTTCAACCTCCACCCCCCTGAGCCGCCAGCCACCATCGGCCAAATAGCAGCCCCCCACCGCCCGGGGCCGACGGTGCGCCGCCCCGCCCGCCCCAAAAACACTCCCCCCCTCGCCGGTCCGCCACTGCCCCAGCCATCCCTCTAGGCCCCCCCCGTGCCGAGCTTTTTCTCCGACGATCCCCATGCCACCGCCCCGCCATTGCCGGCGACCACCGCCCCCATCCTGAACACTAAGATAGATAGTGGGGTACCTCTCCGGCGAGCCCCCTCCCCGCTGCGGCTGGTTCTTCCTTCACCCCGGCGAGCCCACCCCTTGAAAATCGACTAACCCAAAAGTCGATTCAGTCGACTGAAGTGTAGCCAAATTGGAGCAGCATCGTAAGCAAGAGCAAGAGCGAGAGCAGCAGCGCGAGCAAGAGCAATAGTAAGAGCAGACCAGGCAGGGGACCGAGAGCAAGAGCAGAGCAGCAGCGCGAGCAAGAGCTAAAGCAGCAGCAGCTCCTACTAATGTGGACGTCACCGCCGAGGGAGCGACACCGTGAAGGAAGTGGCCGGCGACGCCGCCGTGGATGGAGTCGCGCCGTGTCGGCTCGGGACCGAGCGCCGGCAGCACCGTGAGATCAAATCAAGAAGAAAGTGCGGCGATTAGTGTACAACCTCTTTGGTGGCACCGATTAGGCCGCAGCTTCATCCGAGGAAACGGTGATGATGATGCTCTTCCAGTGGTGTAGGTGAAGACGGCGGTGTGGGAATGGAGGTGGCGCGAAAGACGAGGGGAACATCGGGGCAGCTCCTTGGAGGTGGAGGACGGGTTGGCTGAACCGGCGGGCCAATGAGATCGACAACGGATCCTCATCAGGTACGGTGGATGAGGGACGTCGAGGTGTTGTTGTGTACAACGTCATCGGGGAAGAGGCTCCGGCTGGGTGGCGGACGAAGCAGGGTGTGGGGTTTCATCCCGGGTTTTCACGGCCTCGGTGTATGAATGGGTGGGCGGATGGGATGGCAGTGGGGAACCATGGCTTAGAGACGCGCTTGTCCGAAATGTGGGGTAAGTTACGAAAGTACCCCCCACCGATTTGAGGCGGTTCTTTCGGTTCAGGGGTACCACGGGCATTTCACGTGTCGGGATTTCACATGAGGTGGGAGTTTTCGCGTGCGTTGTAATTTTGAAATAGCAAGGCGCGGGTTGAGATGGAGGGAGTTGTCGGAGCACAACGAGACAAAGATATATCTTAAATATTTCGGGCTAACAAGGCGCGGGTTGAAGAGGCGGGAGTTTCCCAGCACGATAGACAGAGACACTAGCTTCAATTTTCGGCATAACAAGGCGCGGCCTTAAATTTCGGAAGAACAAGCTTAACGTGTACCTAAAAAAGACAATTTGCACCTCAACACGCACAACACACACACAAACACCATTTAGACTAGAGTAAGGTACACGTGCATTGCACACATGAGATTTGGCAACCAAATTATGAATAAATACCACATTATAGCATGCAAGCTTTGAGTCATATCTGCATGATGTAGATGTTCGTTTAATTCTTATAGTTCATTTCATTCAAAATCATCTAGTTTTTATAAGAAAGCTAATCTATTTTAAGATTCATAGAATTGTGCGTTGTAAGACATAAAGTAAAAACAAATAATGGCAAATCATGTAGAAAAACATTTGGGCAATTCTGATACGGAACATTCTAGAACAAATAAGAAGTGCTTGTGTTTTGATGTTTGTGCATTATGCTTAAGTTCAACCATGGAGTCTTCTAGATTATATATGTGGCGAAATCTGGTGGAATCTAGATGATATCCAACGGCCAATAGTGCTCAAATTTGTCATCTTTGGACCATCAGATTCGCCTAATCCAACGACCATCTTTCAAACTTAAAGTTACCCGCACACAATATAAAAAATATAATATATATAGGGGTATAGATAAAGATATGTGATGCGAAAGCCGCCCATCATCTCCAATTAGAATAGTGTGTCCATGCACGGATGCGACGTGGCAAATGGTGTCTGCCATCGGTATCTCAAATTCAAATCAGTCTGACCTTGTTCAATGTGTATACATTACAACATGCTCGTTTCCAAACCACACCGCGAAGATCTCCGTTATATTCATGCATGCATGGGTTTCAAACATCAGGATCTCTTATTCAAATATTTGAATTCAACTTTACATTGATTATGACCTCACCTATTCTTTTACACCCACACAGTAGTCTTCTCTTTATAATTATACCACTAACTTTCTCTCGTGCATGCATGCACACACACTACCAGTCGGCATTATCTATTGCACGCATGCAATCTTTTTCTTCAGGTCGGTCTCCCATGAAGGCACACACCCACACACATCCCCCTCTCCATCATGCCGGGCATTCTTTATCTCTCACGCGTGCATGCACAACGATCGATGTTCCTCTATGTATGTGTGTATATAGCTAGGTCTTTCATAGTTTTCCACACAAACCGATCAATCGATATATCCAGTGAGGCCTGACCCTCTTTCCCACATCCACATCGATCAATCTATACCTCTCTATATAGGATTAACATAAATAGCTAATACACCCACATTAATTATATATCCAATGTCCCCCTCTCATCATCCATGCCTTCTGCTTCATCTCTCAGACGCGTGCACAATGGCGAAGACAGGGGGCAGTAAGGGCCTTGCCCCCCCCTAACATCACTATATATCGAGGCTAATATGAATGTGATCATTAGATAATTGCTGCTAAAAAAGGTTTAATTTCATGAATTGACCCTCCTTGTAAAGGATTAGCAATGCTTGGCCCCCTAGCTCATTTATTTTTCATGGTTCCGCCATTGTGTGCAACAGCGCACATGTTCGCCCCCTCTCTCTAAATATCGATCTCGCACTTGTGCATTCCTTCACAGTCTCCCTCCACTCGGCCCCTCGCACCATCTTCTAGCCCCCCACTGGATTTTGCCACATGTACAATCTAGCAGACTCCATGGTTGAACTTAAGCATAATGCACAAACCTCAAAACAACAGTGGTTCTTTTTTGTTCTAGAATCTTCCGTATCATAACTGCCCAAACTTTTTTTCTAGTTGAATTGCCATTATTTGTTTTTACTTTATGCTTTACAACACACAATTCCATGAATCATAAAATAGATTAATGGCTTCTTTGATTTAAAGGATTCTCAAAGGAATTTTGGAGGATTCTAATCATTTGGAATTTTTCCTATCTTGGTTGTTTGATTCGTAGGATTGTAAACCATAGGAATTTTTCCATATGATTCATTTGCACTAGATTTCATAGGAAACATCCCATCCACTCAAACCTCTTTGAAAGAATTCTGTGTTTTTTCTATGCACAATCAAACACTCGTACAATCCTGTAGGATTCAAGACGACATTCCACTATAATCCCATGTTTTTCCTATTCACGCGTTCTTAGCTTTTTTATAAAAACTAATTGATTTTGAATGATATGAACTATAAGAATTAAACAAAGGGCTACATCATGCATACATGACTCAGAGCTTACATGCTATAGTGTGGTATTTATTCATAATTTGGTTGCAAAATCTGATGCGTGCAATGCACGTGTACCTTACCAGTACTTCGAGTATGTGCAAAACACGTAAATTAGAATACCAATGGCACGCTACACAGTGTCTCTCTTGCAATTCATGAAGCCACGTGGCACATGTGGAGGCGTTGTCGCGACCTCCTTGCGTGGATTGATCACAGTGACGTGCTGCTGGTTCCATAAGAATGTACTCGTCCTCCCTGAGCCATACTAGCGGTACATCCACGAAGCGAAGATGTGCACGCACGCCACGCACGCACTCATTCCCTCGCACGCACACGCAGATACACGGGCGGACGCAAATTTGTACCAAGATCCACCCCATGTGATAATTTGAGCAAGTAAAGTCGTTCACTTCATTGATGGTCAATTAATACAGCGCATGCAAATTGAGTGGATGTGAGGGCGGAAGAAAGACATTATTACTCCACTGCACACATGCGAGTAGTTAAATCGTGGGTTGCTAGTAGTACTTCCATTGGTATCCTTCGTATTTTGTGCCAATTTTTGACAGTAACATAATATTTACGCATTTGAGCAGTGTACTACTTGAAATTTATGTTCCGCTAAACTGATCGGGAGCCATTTCGGGCCTCGAAACCAAAACCATCAATTAATCTTTACCTTGTTCCCATCACATTCGAAAGCCTGCTCACACCTACTAGTACGTACCAAACCTGAACGTGTTCCCACTGTGAAGGTATTAGTACTACTAGTGCTAGTACTTAGGTTATAAAAAGGGGAACTACCTAACCGAAAATTACTCTACCTTTCCTCCTCATAAGTGCTTCTTCTTCGTTCGTCGTTGCCATGGCCGGTGAGCAGAGCTCTAGGTCGAGAACTACTCATAACAAGGGAGCGGCAACCAAGGCTGTGAAAAAAAAGAGGGCTCGCCGCCACACAGAGACCTCGAAAGATCTCTCACGGGCAGGCGATGGCTCCCAGGAGCGCCCTAGCCGCGGAGGCAAACATGCCGAGCCGGCGGAGCTGGAATCGTTATCCCTCGACGGCATGCCCGATCAGCTCAATAAGCACCTCAAAAAGCAGAAGGAGTTCATCCAAGGCTTGACGGAGTTGCTGAAGGAGAGCCTCGACGACATGCCCGCTGAGCTCAATCAGCAAGGGGAGTTGACCGCCGGCTTCATGATGCTGCTGAAGAAGAGCATTGCCTCGGAGAAGAAGGCGACCGGTGAAATCCTGCGACTTCACGAGGACAAGGCGAAGCTCTTCCACGAGATCGACCTATTAAAGGAGAAGAACGCCGGCTGGAAGAAGCTACATGAGAATAGTAGTTCCTCGATGAAGATGATGCAGGCCCTCGTCATGGAACAGATGGAGGAGTTGGCGAAGCTCCGCATCGAGCACCCGGCTGCTGTCGAGGTACGTAATGCGGCCGTGGAACAGATGATGAAGGCTCGCGTCGACAAATCCCGCGTCATGGACAGAATGAAGAAGATGGCGGAGGAGACTGATGTCTACTACACAACATTCTTCTTGTAGACATTGTTGGGCCTGCAAGTGCACTGGTTTGTAGGACAGTAGCAAATTTCCCTCAAGTGGATGACCTAAGGTTTATCAATCCATAGGAGGTGTAGGATGAAGATGGTCTCTCTCAAACAACCCTGCAACTAAATAACAAAGAGTCTCTTGTGTCCCCAACACACCCAATACAATGGTAAATTGTATAGGTGCACTAGTTTGGCGAAGAGATGGTGATACAAGTGCAATATGGATGGTAGATAAAGGTATTTGTAATCTGAAATAATAAAAACAGCAAGGTAACTAATGATAAAAGTGAGCGTAAACGGTATTGCAATGATAGGAAAGAAGGCCTAGGGTTCATACTTTCACTAGTGCAAGTTCTCTCAACAATAATAACATACATAAATCATATAACAATCCCTCAACATGTAACAAAGAGTCACTCCAAAGCAACTAATAGCGGACAACAAACGAAGAGATTATGGTAGGGTACGAAACCACCTCAAAGTTATTCTTTTGGATCAATCTATTCAAGAGTTCGTACTAGAATAACACCTTAATACACAAATCAACCAAAACCCTAATGTCACCTAGATACTCCATTGTCACCTCAAGTATCCGCGGGCATGATTATACGATATGCATCACACAATCTCAGATTCATCTATTCAACCAACACAAAGTACTTCAAAGAGTGCCCCAAAGTTTCTATCGGAGAGTCAAGAACGTGTGCCACCCCCTATGCATAGGTTCATGGGTGGAACCCGCAAGTTGGTCACCAAAACATACATCAAGAGGCACATGATATCCCATTGTCACCATAGATAAGCACGGCAAGACATACATCAAGTGTTCTCGTAAAAGACTCAATCCGATAAGATAACTTCAAAGGGGAAAACTCAATTCATCACAAGAGAGTAGAGGGGTAGAAACATCATAAGATCCAACTACAATAGCAAAGCTTGGGATACATCAAGATCGTGACATAGAGGGAACACGAGAGAAAGAGATGAAACACATAGCTACTGGTACATACCCTCAGCCTCGAGGGTGAACTACTCCCTCCGTCATGGAGAGTGCCGGGATGATGAAGATGGCCACCGGTGAAGGATCCCCCCTCCATCATGGTGCCGGGAAGGGCTCCCGAGAGGTTTTTGGTGGCTACAGAGGCTTGCGACGGCGGAACTCCCGATCTATCTTCTTCATGGATGTTTTTAGGGTACGTGGGACTATATAGGCGAAAGAAGTTGGTCGGGGGGTGCTTGAGGGGCCCACGAGACAGGGGGCGCGCCCAGTAGGGGGGGGGGGCGCCCTCCTATCTCATGGCCTCCTTGGGGTCTTCTGACGTGAACTCCAAGTCCCCTGGGTGATATTCTTTCCAAAAATAACGTTTCCGAGGGTTTCATTCCGTTTGGACTCCGTTTGATATTCCTTTTCTTCGAAATACTGAAACAGGCAATAAAACAGCAATATGGGCATGGCCTCCGGTTAATAGGTTAGTCCCAAAAGTAATATATAAGTGTATAATAAAGCCCATAATCATTCAAAACAAATAATAAAATAGCATGGAACAATCAAAAATTATAGATACGTTGGAGACGTATCAAGCATCCGCAAGCTTAATTCCTGCTTCTCCTCGAGGAGGTAAATAATAAAAATAGAATTTTTGATGTGGAATGCTACCTAGCATGATTCTCAAAGTAATTTCTCTTTATTGTGGCATGAATATTCAGATCCAAATGATTCAACATAAAAGCTTATAAAACATAAAAATAATAATGCTTCAAAGCATACTAACAAATAATTATGTCCTATCAAAATAGCATATCCAAATAAAGCTTATCCCTACAAAATCATATAGTTAGGCCATGCTTCATTTTCATTACACAGAATACTCCCATCATGCACAACCCCGATGACGAGCCGAGCAATTGTTTCATACTTTTTAACAAGCTTCACCTTTTTCAACTCTTACGCAATACATGAGCGCAAGCCATGGACATAGCACTATGGTGGTGAATGGTGGTGGTTGTGAGGACAAAAAGTGGGAGAAGATAGTCTCACATCAACTAGGCTTATCAACGGGCTATGGAGATGCCCATCAATAGATATCAATGTGAGTGAGTAGGGATTGCCATGCAACGGATGCACTAGAGCTATAAATATATGAAAGCTCAACAAAAGAGACTAAGTGGGTGTGCATACAACTTGCTTGCTCACGAAGACCTAGGGCACTTTGAGGAAGCCCATCATTGGAATATACAAGCCAAGTTCTATAATGAAAAATTCCCACTAGTATATGAAAGTGACAACATATGAGACTCTCTATCATGAAGATCATGGTGCTATTTTGAAGCACAAGTGTGGAAAAAGAGATAGTAGCAATTGTCCTTTCTCTCTTTTTCTCTCATTTTCTTTTTTCTTTTCTTTCTTTCTCTTTCTTTTCTTTTTCTCTTTTTTTCTTTCTCTTTTTTTTCTTTCTCTTTTTTTTTCTTTTTCTTTTTGGTGGGCATCTTTGGCCTCTTCTATTTTTATAAAGTCTGAAGCCTCATCCCGACCTGTGGGGGAATCATAGTCTTCATCATCCTTTCATCACTAGGACAATGCTCTAATAATGAAGACCATCACACTTTTATGGATTTACAACTCAAGAATTACAACTCAAAGCTAGAACAAGATATGACTCTATATGAATGCCTCCGGCGGTGTACCAGGATATGCAATGAATCAAGAGCGACATGTATGAAAATTATGAAGGTGGCCTTGCCACAAATACGATGTCAACTACATGATCATGCAAAGAGCAATATGACAATGATGATGCATGTCATAATAACGGAACGGTGGAAAGTTGCATGGCAATATATCTCGAAATGGCTATGGAAATTCCATAATAGGTAGCTATGGTGGCTATTTTGCGGAAGGTAAATAATGGGTTCAATACTGGCGAAAGTCGCGTGCTAATAAGAGAGGCTAGCAAAGTGGAAGGATGAGTGTGCGTATATCCATGGACTCACATTAGTCATAAAGAACTCATATACTTATTGCAAAAGTCTACTTAGCCCTCGAAGCAAAGTACTACTACGCATGCCCCAAGAGGGATAGATTGATAGGAAAAGACCATCGCTCGTCCCCGACTGCCAGTCATAAGGAAGACAATCAAAAGAGTACCTCATGCAACAAATTTGTCACATAACTTTTACCATACGTGCATGCTACGGGACTTGCCAACTTCAACAAAAGTATTTCTCAATTTCATAATTACCCACTAGCATGACCCTAACATTACTACCTTTATATCTCAAAACAATTATCAAGCATCAAGTTGATCATAGCATCCAATTCACTTCCTATGATAGTTTTCATTCAAATTGCCATGTTGTTTAAGAATCTCAAAATAATATAAGTGAAGAATGAGAGTTCATTAATTTCTACAAAATAAAACCACCGCCGTGCTCTAAAAAGATATAAGTGAAGTACTAGAGCAAACGACAAACTACTCCGAAAGATATAAGTGAAGATCAATGAGTAGCTAAATGATTATGCAACTATGCGAAGACTCTCTCTCAATAAAGAATTTCAGATCTTGGTATTGTATTCAAGCAGCAAGAAAAACAAAATAAAATGACATTGCAAGGATAGCACAACTCATGTGAAGAAGCAAGAACTTAGGCTCAACCGATACTAACCGATGATTGCCGAAGAAGAAAGGTGGGATGCCTACCGGGGCATCCCGAAGCTTAGATGCTTGAGACTTCTTGAATATTACCTTGGGCTGCCTTGGGCATCCCCAAGCTTCAGCTTTTATGTCTCCTTAATTCCGCTCAGATCATGGTTTCTCTTCTTTTTATCAAAAGCTTCATTCACAACAAACTCAACAAGAACTCATGAGATCGGTTAGTATAAACCAATGCAAAACCTTATCACTTTCTACTATAACAAATAACTAAAATTATTATTCAACATTGAATACTAAATGTCTCTGCATATTTAATACTCCTATCCTTAAATAGAATCATTAAACAAGCAAACATACGCAAACAATGCAAACATAACAGCAATCTGCCAAAATAGTACAGTCTATAAAGAATGCAAGAGTAAAAATTCTTCCCTGACTCCAACAATTATGACCTAAATTCCCACTGTAATAAATTTATCAGATATTAATATGCAAAAATATTCAACATTATATCATACTCTGACTTTTCTAGGGAATTTTTGCAACAGCGGTAAACTTTCTGTTTTCAAACAGCAACATGTATACATGCAAGATAAGCATGGCAAAGGCTATCCTTTACTTTTTTATTGAAACTAAAGATGCAAAATATTATTCTAACTAACGGCAAGAAAAAACTAGCAAAATAAAATGACGCTCCAAGCAAAACACATATCATGTGGCGAATAAAAATATTGCTCCAAGTAAAGTTACCGATGAACGAAGACGAAAGAGGGGATGCCATCCGGGGCATCCCCAAGCTTAGTTTCTTTGTTGTCCTTGAATAGTACCTTGGGGTGCCTTGGGCATCCCCAAGCTTAGGCTCTTTCCACTCCTTATTCCATAGTCCATCGAATCTTTACCCAAAACTTGAAAACTTCAACCACAAAAAACTCAACACAAAACTCGTAAGCTCCGTAAGTATAAGAAAATAAAACCACCACTTAGGTACTGTAATGAACTCATTATAAATTCATATTGGTGTAATATCTACTGTATTCTAACTTCTATATGGTTCATACCACTTAATACTAGCCATAGATGCATCAAAATAAGCAAACAACACAATGAAAACAGAATCTGTCAAAAACAGAACAGTCTGTAGTAATCTGTATCAAACGTATACTTCTGGAACTCAAAGAATTCTGAAATAAATTGATGGACCTGAGGAATTTGTCTATTAATCACCTGCAAAAATAATCAACCTAAAAGCACTCTCCAGTAAAAAATGGCAGCTATTCTCTTGAGCGCTCAAGTTTCTGTTTTTCACAGCAAGATCATATAAACTTCACCCAAGTCTTCCAAAAGGTTCTACTTGGCACTTTATTGAAACAAAAGCTACAAAACATGATTACTACAGTAGCATAATCATGTGGATACACAAAAATAGTAAGGGTAAATATTGGGTTGTCTCCCGACAAGCACCTTTCTTTAATGCCTTTCTAGCTAGGCATGATGATGGCAATGATGCTCACATAAAGGATAAGAATTGAAACATAACGGGGGCATCATGAAGAATATGACTAGCACATTTAAGTCTAACCCACTTCCTATGCATAGAGATTTTGTGATCAAACAACTTATGGGAACAATAATCAACTAGCATAAGGAGGTAAAACAAGCATAACTTCAAAATTTTCAACACATAGAGAGGAAACTTGACATTATTGCAATTCCTACAAGCATATGTTCCTACCTCATAATAATTTTCAGTAGCATCATGAATGAATTAAACAATATAACCAGCACCTAAAGCATTCTTTTCATGATCTACAAGCATAGAAAATTTACTACTCTCCACATAAGCAAAATTCTTCTCATGAATAGTAGTGGGAGCAAACTCAACAAAATAACTATCATGTGACGCAAAATCCAATTGAAAACTAAAATCACGATGACAAGTTTCATGGATATCATTATTCTTAATAGCATACAAGTCATCACAATAATCATCATAGATAGCAACTTCGTTCTCATAATCAATTGGAACCTCTTCTGAAATAGTGGAATCATCACTAAATAAAGTTGACACTCTTCCAAATCCACTTTCATCAATATAATCATCATAAATAGGAGGCATGCTTTCATCATAATAAATTTGCTCATCAAAACATGGGGGACAAAAAATATCATATTCATCAAACATAGCATCCCCAAGCTTGTGGCTTTGCATATCATTAGCATCATGGATATTCAAAAAATTCATACTAACGAAATTGCAATCATGCTCATCATTGAAATATTTATTGCCAAACATTCTAATACATTCTTCTTCTAGCACTTGAGCAAAATTTTCCTTACCATCATTCTCATGAAAGATATTAAAAAGATGAAGCGTATGAGACAAACTCAATTCCATTTTTTTGTAGTTTTCTTTTATAAAATAACTAGTGATAAAACAAGAAACTAATAGACTCGATTGCAAGATCTAAAGATATACCTTCAAGTACTCACCTCCCCGGCAATGGCGCCAGAAAAGAGCTTGATGTCTACTACACAACCTTCTTCTTGTAGACGTTGTTGGGCCTGCAAGTGAACATGTTTGAAGGACAGTAGCAAATTTCCCTCAAGTGGATGACCTAAGGTTTATCAATCCGTAGGAGGCATAGGATGAAGATGGTCTCTCTCAAACAACCCTGCAACCAAATAACAAAGAGTCTCTTGTGTCCCCAACACACCCGATACAATGGTAACTTGTATAGGTGCACTAGTTCGGCGAAGAGATGGTGATACAAGTGCAATATGGATGGTAGATAAAGGTATTTGTAATCTGAAATAATAAAAACAGCAAGGTAACTAATGATAAAAGTGAGCGTAAACGGTATTGCAATGATAGGAAACAAGGCCTAGGGTTCATACTTTCACTAGTGCAAGTTCTCTCAACAATAATAACATAGATAAATCATATAACAATCCCTCAACACGCAACAAAGAGTCACTCCAAAGCAACTAATAGCGGAGAACAAACAAAGAGATTATGGTAGGGTACGAAACCACCTCAAAGTTATTCTTTCGGATCAATCTATTCAAGAGTTCGTACTAGAATAACACCTTAAGACACAAATCAACCAAAACCCTAATGTCACCTAGATACTCCATTGTCACCTCAAGTATCTGTAAGCATGATTATATGATATGCATCACACAATCTCAGATTTCATCTATTCAACCAACACAAAGTACTTCAAAGAGTGCCCCAAAGTTTCTACCGGAGAGTCAAGAACGTGTGCCAACCCCTATGCATAGGTTCATGGGTGGAACCCGCAAGTTGGTCACGAAAACATACATCAAGAGGCACATGATATCCCATTATCACCACAGATAAGCACGGCAAGACATACATCAAGTGTTCTCATAAAAGACTCAATCCGATAAGATAACTTCAAAGGGGAAAACTCAATTCATCACAAGAGAGTAGAGGGGGAGAAACATCATAAGATCCAACTACAATAGCAAAGCTCGGGATACATCAAGATCATGCCATAGAGGGAACACGAGAGAGAGAGATCAAACACATAGCTACGGGTACATACCCTCACCCTCGAGGGTGAACTACTCCCTCCTTGTCAAGGAGAGTGCCGGTATGATGAAGATGGCCACCGGTGAAGGATCCCCCCTCCGGCAGGGTGCCGGGAAGGGCTCCCGAGAGGTTTTTGGTGGCTACAGAGGCTTGCGATGGCGGAACTCCTGATCTATCTTCTCTATGGATGTTTTTAGGGTACGTGGGACTATATAGGCGAAAGAAGTCGGTCAGGGGGTGCTCGAGGGGCCCACGAGACAGGGTGGCGCACCCAGTAGGGGGGCGCGCCCTCCTATCTCGTGGCCTCCTCGAGGGTCTTCTGACGTGAACTCCAAGTCCCCTGGGTGATATTCTTCCCAAAAAATAACGCTGCCGAGGGTTTCATTCCGTTTGGACTCCGTTTGATATTCCTTTTCTTCAAAATGCTGAAACAGGCAATAAAAGAGCAATATGGGCTGGGCCTCCGGTTAATAGGTTAGTCCCAAAAGTAATATAGAAGTGTATAATAAAGCCCATAATCATTCAAAACAAATAATAAAATAGCTTAAAACAATCAAAAATTATAGATACGTTGGAGACGTATCAAGCATCCCCAAGCTTAATTCCTGCTCGTCCTCGAGGAGGTAAATGATAAAAACAGAACTTTTGATGTGTAATGCTACCTAGCATGATTCTCAAAGTAATTTCTCTTTATTGTGGCATGAATATTCAGATCCAAATGATTCAAGATAAATATAAAACATAAAAATAATAATGCTTCAAATCATACTAAAAAATAATTATGTCCTATCAAAATAGCATAGCCAAAGAAAGCTTATCCCTACAAAATCATATAGTTAGGCCATGCTTCATTTTCATTACACAAAATACTCCCATCATGCACAACCCCGATGACGAGCCGAGCAATTGTTTCATACTTTTTAACGAGCTTCACCTTTTTCAACTCTTACGCAATACATGAGCGCAAGCCATGGACATAGCACTATGGTGGTGAATGGTGGTGGTTGTGAGGACAAAAAGTGGGAGAAGATAGTCTCACATCAACTAGGCTTATCAACGGGCTATGGAGATGCCCATCAATAGATATCAATGTGAGTGAGTAGGGATTGCCATGCAACGGATGCACTAGAGCTATAAATATATGAAAGCTCAACAAAAGAGACTAAGTGGGTGTGCATACAACTTGCTTGCTCACGAAGACCTAGGGCACTTTGAGGAAGCCCATCATTGGAATATACAAGCCAAGTTCTATAATGAAAAATTCCCACTAGTATATGAAAGTGACAACATATGAGACTCTCTATCATGAAGATCATGGTGCTATTTTGAAGCACAAGTGTGGAAAAAGAGATAGTAGCAATTGTCCTTTCTCTCTTTTTCTCTCATTTTCTTTTTTTCTTTTCTTTCTTTCTCTTTCTTTTCTTTTTCTCTTTTTTTCTTTCTCTTTTTTTTCTTTCTCTTTTTTTTTCTTTTCTTTTTGGTGGGCATCTTTGGCCTCTTCTATTTTTATAAAGTCTGAAGCCTCATCCCGACCTGTGGGGGAATCATAGTCTTCATCATCCTTTCATCACTAGGACAATGCTCTAATAATGAAGACCATCACACTTTTATGGATTTACAACTCAAGAATTACAACTCAAAGCTAGAACAAGATATGACTCTATATGAATGCCTCCGGCGGTGTACCAGGATATGCAATGAATCAAGAGCGACATGTATGAAAATTATGAAGGTGGCCTTGCCACAAATACGATGTCAACTACATGATCATGCAAAGAGCAATATGACAATGATGATGCATGTCATAATAACGGAACGGTGGAAAGTTGCATGGCAATATATCTCGAAATGGCTATGGAAATTCCATAATAGGTAGCTATGGTGGCTATTTTGCGGAAGGTAAATAATGGGTTCAATACTGGCGAAAGTCGCGTGCTAATAAGAGAGGCTAGCAAAGTGGAAGGATGAGTGTGCGTATATCCATGGACTCACATTAGTCATAAAGAACTCATATACTTATTGCAAAAGTCTACTTAGCCCTCGAAGCAAAGTACTACTACGCATGCCCCAAGAGGGATAGATTGATAGGAAAAGACCATCGCTCGTCCCCGACTGCCAGTCATAAGGAAGACAATCAAAAGAGTACCTCATGCAACAAATTTGTCACATAACTTTTACCATACGTGCATGCTACGGGACTTGCCAACTTCAACAAAAGTATTTCTCAATTTCATAATTACCCACTAGCATGACCCTAACATTACTACCTTTATATCTCAAAACAATTATCAAGCATCAAGTTGATCATAGCATCCAATTCACTTCCTATGATAGTTTTCATTCAAATTGCCATGTTGTTTAAGAATCTCAAAATAATATAAGTGAAGAATGAGAGTTCATTAATTTCTACAAAATAAAACCACCGCCGTGCTCTAAAAAGATATAAGTGAAGTACTAGAGCAAACGACAAACTACTCCGAAAGATATAAGTGAAGATCAATGAGTAGCTAAATGATTATGCAACTATGCGAAGACTCTCTCTCAATAAAGAATTTCAGATCTTGGTATTGTATTCAAGCAGCAAGAAAAACAAAATAAAATGACATTGCAAGGATAGCACAACTCATGTGAAGAAGCAAGAACTTAGGCTCAACCGATACTAACCGATGATTGCCGAAGAAGAAAGGTGGGATGCCTACCGGGGCATCCCGAAGCTTAGATGCTTGAGACTTCTTGAATATTACCTTGGGCTGCCTTGGGCATCCCCAAGCTTCAGCTTTTATGTCTCCTTAATTCCGCTCAGATCATGGTTTCTCTTCTTTTTATCAAAAGCTTCATTCACAACAAACTCAACAAGAACTCATGAGATCGGTTAGTATAAACCAATGCAAAACCTTATCACTTTCTACTATAACAAATAACTAAAATTATTATTCAACATTGAATACTAAATGTCTCTGCATATTTAATACTCCTATCCTTAAATAGAATCATTAAACAAGCAAACATACGCAAACAATGCAAACATAACAGCAATCTGCCAAAATAGTACAGTCTATAAAGAATGCAAGAGTAAAAATTCTTCCCTGACTCCAACAATTATGACCTAAATTCCCACTGTAATAAATTTATCAGATATTAATATGCAAAAATATTCAACATTATATCATACTCTGACTTTTCTAGGGAATTTTTGCAACAGCGGTAAACTTTCTGTTTTCAAACAGCAACATGTATACATGCAAGATAAGCATGGCAAAGGCTATCCTTTACTTTTTTATTGAAACTAAAGATGCAAAATATTATTCTAACTAACGGCAAGAAAAAACTAGCAAAATAAAATGACGCTCCAAGCAAAACACATATCATGTGGCGAATAAAAATATTGCTCCAAGTAAAGTTACCGATGAACGAAGACGAAAGAGGGGATGCCATCCGGGGCATCCCCAAGCTTAGTTTCTTTGTTGTCCTTGAATAGTACCTTGGGGTGCCTTGGGCATCCCCAAGCTTAGGCTCTTTCCACTCCTTATTCCATAGTCCATCGAATCTTTACCCAAAACTTGAAAACTTCAACCACAAAAAACTCAACACAAAACTCGTAAGCTCCGTAAGTATAAGAAAATAAAACCACCACTTAGGTACTGTAATGAACTCATTATAAATTCATATTGGTGTAATATCTACTGTATTCTAACTTCTATATGGTTCATACCACTTAATACTAGCCATAGATGCATCAAAATAAGCAAACAACACAATGAAAACAGAATCTGTCAAAAACAGAACAGTCTGTAGTAATCTGTATCAAACGTATACTTCTGGAACTCAAAGAATTCTGAAATAAATTGATGGACCTGAGGAATTTGTCTATTAATCACCTGCAAAAATAATCAACCTAAAAGCACTCTCCAGTAAAAAATGGCAGCTATTCTCTTGAGCGCTCAAGTTTCTGTTTTTCACAGCAAGATCATATAAACTTCACCCAAGTCTTCCAAAAGGTTCTACTTGGCACTTTATTGAAACAAAAGCTACAAAACATGATTACTACAGTAGCATAATCATGTGGATACACAAAAATAGTAAGGGTAAATATTGGGTTGTCTCCCGACAAGCACCTTTCTTTAATGCCTTTCTAGCTAGGCATGATGATGGCAATGATGCTCACATAAAGGATAAGAATTGAAACATAACGGGGGCATCATGAAGAATATGACTAGCACATTTAAGTCTAACCCACTTCCTATGCATAGAGATTTTGTGATCAAACAACTTATGGGAACAATAATCAACTAGCATAAGGAGGTAAAACAAGCATAACTTCAAAATTTTCAACACATAGAGAGGAAACTTGACATTATTGCAATTCCTACAAGCATATGTTCCTACCTCATAATAATTTTCAGTAGCATCATGAATGAATTAAACAATATAACCAGCACCTAAAGCATTCTTTTCATGATCTACAAGCATAGAAAATTTACTACTCTCCACATAAGCAAAATTCTTCTCATGAATAGTAGTGGGAGCAAACTCAACAAAATAACTATCATGTGACGCAAAATCCAATTGAAAACTAAAATCACGATGACAAGTTTCATGGATATCATTATTCTTAATAGCATACAAGTCATCACAATAATCATCATAGATAGCAACTTCGTTCTCATAATCAATTGGAACCTCTTCTGAAATAGTGGAATCATCACTAAATAAAGTTGACACTCTTCCAAATCCACTTTCATCAATATAATCATCATAAATAGGAGGCATGCTTTCATCATAATAAATTTGCTCATCAAAACATGGGGGACAAAAAATATCATATTCATCAAACATAGCATCCCCAAGCTTGTGGCTTTGCATATCATTAGCATCATGGATATTCAAAAAATTCATACTAACGAAATTGCAATCATGCTCATCATTGAAATATTTATTGCCAAACATTCTAATACATTCTTCTTCTAGCACTTGAGCAAAATTTTCCTTACCATCATTCTCATGAAAGATATTAAAAAGATGAAGCGTATGAGACAAACTCAATTCCATTTTTTTGTAGTTTTCTTTTATAAAATAACTAGTGATAAAACAAGAAACTAATAGACTCGATTGCAAGATCTAAAGATATACCTTCAAGTACTCACCTCCCCGGCAATGGCGCCAGAAAAGAGCTTGATGTCTACTACACAACCTTCTTCTTGTAGACGTTGTTGGGCCTGCAAGTGAACATGTTTGAAGGACAGTAGCAAATTTCCCTCAAGTGGATGACCTAAGGTTTATCAATCCGTAGGAGGCATAGGATGAAGATGGTCTCTCTCAAACAACCCTGCAACCAAATAACAAAGAGTCTCTTGTGTCCCCAACACACCCGATACAATGGTAACTTGTATAGGTGCACTAGTTCGGCGAAGAGATGGTGATACAAGTGCAATATGGATGGTAGATAAAGGTATTTGTAATCTGAAATAATAAAAACAGCAAGGTAACTAATGATAAAAGTGAGCGTAAACGGTATTGCAATGATAGGAAACAAGGCCTAGGGTTCATACTTTCACTAGTGCAAGTTCTCTCAACAATAATAACATAGATAAATCATATAACAATCCCTCAACACGCAACAAAGAGTCACTCCAAAGCAACTAATAGCGGAGAACAAACAAAGAGATTATGGTAGGGTACGAAACCACCTCAAAGTTATTCTTTCGGATCAATCTATTCAAGAGTTCGTACTAGAATAACACCTTAAGACACAAATCAACCAAAACCCTAATGTCACCTAGATACTCCATTGTCACCTCAAGTATCTGTAAGCATGATTATATGATATGCATCACACAATCTCAGATTTCATCTATTCAACCAACACAAAGTACTTCAAAGAGTGCCCCAAAGTTTCTACCGGAGAGTCAAGAACGTGTGCCAACCCCTATGCATAGGTTCATGGGTGGAACCCGCAAGTTGGTCACGAAAACATACATCAAGAGGCACATGATATCCCATTATCACCACAGATAAGCACGGCAAGACATACATCAAGTGTTCTCATAAAAGACTCAATCCGATAAGATAACTTCAAAGGGGAAAACTCAATTCATCACAAGAGAGTAGAGGGGGAGAAACATCATAAGATCCAACTACAATAGCAAAGCTCGGGATACATCAAGATCATGCCATAGAGGGAACACGAGAGAGAGAGATCAAACACATAGCTACGGGTACATACCCTCACCCTCGAGGGTGAACTACTCCCTCCTTGTCAAGGAGAGTGCCGGTATGATGAAGATGGCCACCGGTGAAGGATCCCCCCTCCGGCAGGGTGCCGGGAAGGGCTCCCGAGAGGTTTTTGGTGGCTACAGAGGCTTGCGATGGCGGAACTCCTGATCTATCTTCTCTATGGATGTTTTTAGGGTACGTGGGACTATATAGGCGAAAGAAGTCGGTCAGGGGGTGCTCGAGGGGCCCACGAGACAGGGTGGCGCACCCAGTAGGGGGGCGCGCCCTCCTATCTCGTGGCCTCCTCGAGGGTCTTCTGACGTGAACTCCAAGTCCCCTGGGTGATATTCTTCCCAAAAAATAACGCTGCCGAGGGTTTCATTCCGTTTGGACTCCGTTTGATATTCCTTTTCTTCAAAATGCTGAAACAGGCAATAAAAGAGCAATATGGGCTGGGCCTCCGGTTAATAGGTTAGTCCCAAAAGTAATATAGAAGTGTATAATAAAGCCCATAATCATTCAAAACAAATAATAAAATAGCTTAAAACAATCAAAAATTATAGATACGTTGGAGACGTATCAAGCATCCCCAAGCTTAATTCCTGCTCGTCCTCGAGGAGGTAAATGATAAAAACAGAACTTTTGATGTGTAATGCTACCTAGCATGATTCTCAAAGTAATTTCTCTTTATTGTGGCATGAATATTCAGATCCAAATGATTCAAGATAAATATAAAACATAAAAATAATAATGCTTCAAATCATACTAAAAAATAATTATGTCCTATCAAAATAGCATAGCCAAAGAAAGCTTATCCCTACAAAATCATATAGTTAGGCCATGCTTCATTTTCATTACACAAAATACTCCCATCATGCACAACCCCGATGACGAGCCGAGCAATTGTTTCATACTTTTTAACACACTTCACCTTTTTCAACTCTTACGCAATACATGAGCGCAAGCCATGGACATAGCACTATGGTGGTGAATGGTGGTGGTTGTGAGGACAAAAAGTGGGAGAAGATAGTCTCAAATCAACTAGGCGTATCAACGGGCTATGGAGATGCCAATCAATAGATATCAATGTGAGTGAGTAGGAATTGCCATGCAACGGATGCACTAGAGCTATAAATATATGAAACCTCATCAAAAGAGACTAAGTGGGTCTGCATCCAACTTGCTTGCTCACGAAGACCTAGGGCACTTTGAGGAAGCCCATCATTGGAATATACAAGCCAAGTTCTATAATGAAAAATTCCCACTAGTATATGAAAGCGACAACATATGAGACTCTCTATCATGAAGATCATGGTGCTATTTTGAAGCACAAGTGTGGAAAAAGAGATAGTAGCAATTGTCCTTTCTCTCTTTTTATCTTATTTTCGTTTTTTCTTTTCTTTCTTTCTCTTTTTTTTCTTTTTTTCTTTTTTTCTTTCTATTTTTTTTCCTTTTTCTTTTTGGTGGGCATCTTTGGCCTCTTTTATTTTTATAAAGTCCGAAGCCTCTTCCCGACTTGTGGGGGAATCATAGTCTTCATCATCCTTTCCTCACTAGGACAATGCTCTAATAATGAAGATCATCAAACTTTTATGGATTTACAACTCAAGAATTACAACTCAAAGCTAGAACAAGATATGACTCTATATGAATGCCTCCGGCGGTGTACCAGGATATGCAATGAATCAAGAGCGACATGTATGAAAATTATGAAGGTGGCCTTGCCACAAATACGATTTCAACTACATGATCATGCAAAGAGAAATATGACAATGATGATGTGTGTCATAATAACGGAATGGTGGAAAGTTGCATGGCAATATATCTCGAAATGGCTATGGAAATGCCATAATAGGTAGGTATGGTGGCTGTTTTGAGGAAGGTAAATAATGGGTTCAATACCGGCGAAAGTCGCGCGGTAATAAGAGAGGCTAGCAAAGTGGAAGGATGAGTGTGCGTATATCCATGGACTCACATTAGTCATAAAGAACTCATATACTTATTTCAAAAGTCTAGTTAGCCCTCGAAGCAAAGTACTACTACGCATGCCCCAAGAGGGATAGAATGGTAGGAAAAGACCATCGCTCATCCCCGACTGCCAGTCATAAGGAAGACAATCAAAAGATCACCTCATGCAACAAATTTGTCACACAACTTTTACCATACGTGCATGCCACGGGACTTGCCAACTTCAACAAAAGTATTTCTCAATTTCATAATTACCCACTAGCATGACCCTAACATTACTACCTTTATATCTCAAAACAATTATAAAGCATCAAGTTGATCATAGCATCCAATTCACTTCCTATGATAGTTTTCATTCAAATTACCATGCTGTTTAAGACTCTCAAAATAATATAAGTGAAAAATGAGAGTTCATTAATTTCTACAAAATAAAGCCACCACCGTGCTCTAAAAAGATATAAGTGAAGTACTAGAGCAAACGACAAACTACTCCGAAAGATATAAGTGAAGATCAATGAGTAGCTAAATGATTATGCAACTATGTGAAGACTCTCTCTCAATAAATAATTTCAGATCTTGATATTGTATTCAAGCAGCAAGAAAAACATAATAAAATTACATTGCAAGGATAGAACAACTCATGTGAAGAAGCAAGAACTTAGGCTCAACCGATACTAACCGATGATTGCCGAAGAAGAAAGGTGGGATACCTACCGGGGCATCCCTAAGCTTTGATCCTTGAGACTTCTTGAATATTATCTTGGGGTGCCTTGGGCATCCCCAATCTTGAGCTTTTATGTCTCCTTAATTCCTATCATATCATGGTTTCTCTTCTTTTTATCAAAAGCTTCATTCACAACAAACTCAACAAGAACTCATGAGATCGGTTAGTATAAATAAACCAATGCAAAACCTTATCACTTTTACTATAAAAAGTAACTAAAATTATTATTCAACATTGAATACTAAATGTCTCTGCATATTTAATACTCCTATCCTCAAATGGAATCATTAAACAAGCAAACATACGCAAACAATGCAAACATAACAGCAATCTGCCAAAACAGTACAGTCTGTAAAGAATGCAAGAGTAACAATACTTCCCTGGCTCGAAAAATTATGAAATAAACTTCCCACTGTAATAAATTTATCAGAGCTTAATATGCAAGAAGATTCAACATTATATCATACTCCAAATTTTCTAGGGAATTTTTGCAACAGCGGTAAACTTTCTGTTTTCAAACAGCAACATGTATACATGCAAAATAAGCATGGCAAAGGCTATCCTTGACTTTTTTTATTGAAACTAAAGATGCAAAAAATTATTCTAACTAACAGAAAGCAAAAACTAGCAAAATAAAATGACGCTCCAAGCAAAACACATATCATGTGGCGAATAAAAATATAGCTCCAAGTAAAGTTACCGATGAACGAAGACGAAAGAGGGATGCCATCCGGGGCATCCCCAAGCTTAGTTTCTTTGTTGTACTTGAATAGTACCTTGGGGTGCCTTGGGAATCCCCAAGCTTAGGCTCTTTCCACTCCTTATTCCATAGTCCATCGAATCTTTACCCAAAACTTGAAAACTTCAACCACACAAAACTCAACACAAAACTCGTAAGCTCCGTTAGTATAAGAAAATAAAACCACCACTTAGGTACTGTAATGAACTCATTCTAAATTCATATTGGTGTAATATCTACTGTATTCTAACTTCTCTATGGTTCATACCACTTAATACTAGCCATAGATGCATCAAAATAAGCAAACAACACAATGAAAACAGAATCTGTCAAAAACAGAATAGTCTGTAGTAATCTGTATCAAACGTATACTTCTGGAACTCAAAGAATTCTGAAATAAATTTCTGGACCTGAGGAATTTGTCTATTAATCATCTGCAAAAATAATCAACCTAAAAGCACTGTCCAGTAAAAAATGGCAGCTATTCTCGTGAGCGCTAAAGTTTCTGTTTTTCACAGCAAGATCATATAAACTTCACCCAAGTCTTCCCAAAGGTTCTACTTGGCACTTTATTGAAACAAAAGCTATAAAACATGATTAATACAGTAGAATAATCATGTGGACACACAAAAACAGTAAGGGTAAATATTGGGTTGTCTCCCAAAAAGCACCTTTCTTTAATGCCTTTCTAGCTAGGCATGATGATGGCAATGATGCTCACATAAAGGATAAGAATTGAAACATAACGGGGGCATCATGAAGAATATGACTAGCACATTTAAGTATAACCCACTTCCTATGCACAGGGATTTTGTGATCAAACAACTTATGGGAACAATAATCAACTGGCATAAGGAAGTAAAACAAGCATAGCTTCAAAAATTTCAACACATACAGAGGAAACTTGACATTATTGCAATTCCTACAAGCATATGTTCCTCCCTCATAATAATTTTCAGTAGCATCATGAATGAATTCAACAATATAACCAGCACCTAAAGCATTCTTTTCATGATCTACAAGCATAGAAAATTTACTACTCTCCACATAAGCAAAATTCTTCTCATGAATAGTAGTGGGAGCAAACTCAACAAAATAACTATCATGTGACGCAAAATCCAATTGAAAACTAAAATCATGATGACAAGTTTCATGGATATCATTATTCTTAATAGAATACAAGTCATCACAATAATCATCATAGATAGCAACTTCGTTCTCATAATCAATTGGAACCTCTTCCGAAATAGTGGAATCATCACTAAATAAAGTTGACACTCTTCCAAATCCACTTTCATCAATATAATCATCATAAATAGGAGGCATGCTTTCATCATAATAAATTTGCTCATCAAAACTTGGGGGACAAAAAATATCATATTCATCAAACATAGCATCCCCAAGCTTGTGGATTTGCATATCATTAGCATCATGGATATTCAAATAATTCATACTAACAAAATTGCAATCATGCTCATCATTGAAATATTTATTGCCAAACATTCTAATGCATTCTTCTTCTAGCACTTGAGCACAATTTTCCTTACCATCATTGTCACGAAAGATATTAAAAAGATGAAGCGTATGAGACAAACACAATTCCATTTTTTGTAGTTTCTTTTATAAAATAACTAGTGATAAAACAAGAAACTAAAAACTCGATTGCAAGATCTAAAGATATACCTTCAAGCACTCACCTCCCCGGCAACGGCGCCAGAAAAGAGCTTGATGTCTACTACACAACCTTCTTCTTGTAGACGTTGTTGGGCCTGCAAGTGAACATGTTTGTAGGACAATAGCAAATTTCCCTCAAGTGGGTGACCTAAGGTTTATCAATTTGTAGGAGGCGTAGGATGAAGATGGTCTCTCTCAAACAACCCTGCAACCAAATAACAGAGAGTCTCTTGTGTCCCCAAGACACCCAATACAATGGTAAATTGCATAGGTGCACTAGTTCGGCGAAGAGATGGTGATACAAGTGCAATATGGATGGTAGATAAATGTACTTGTAATCTGAAATAATAAAAACAGCAAGGTAACTAATGATAAAAGTGAGCGTAAATAGTATTGCAATGATAGGAAACAAGGCCTAGGGTTCATACTTTCACTAGTGCAAGTTCTCTCAACAATAATAACATACATAAATCATATAAAAATCCCTTAACATGCAACAAAGAGTCACTCCAAAGCAACTAATAGCGGAGAACAAACGAAGAGATTATGGTAGGGTATGAAACCACCTCAAAGTTATTCTTTCGGATCAATCTATTCAAGAGTTCGTACTAGAATAACACCTTAAGACACAAATCAACCAAAACCCTAATGTCACCTAGATACTCCATTGTCACCTCAAGTATCCGTGGGCATGATTATACGATATGCATCACACAATCTCAGATTCATCTATTCAACCAACACAAAGTACTTCAAAGAGTGCCTCAAAGTTTCTACCGGAGAGTCAAGAACGTGTGCCAACCCCAATGCATAGGTTCATGGGTGGAACGCGCAAGTTGGTCATTAAAACATACATCAAGAGGCACATGATATCCCATTGTCACCACAGATAAGCACGGCAAGACATACATCAAGTGTTCTCATAAAAGACTCAATCCGATAAGATAACTTCAAAGGGGAAAACTCAATTCATCACAAGAGAGTAGAGGGGGAGAAACATCATAAGATCCAACTACAATAGCAAAGCTCGGGATACATCAAGATTGTGCCATAGAGGGAACACGAGAGAGAACACGAGAGAGAGAGAGATCAAACACATAGCTACGGGTACATACCCTCAGCCTCGAGGGTGAACTACTCCCTCCTTGTCATGGAGAGCGCCGGGATGATGAAGATGGCCACCGGTGAAGGATCCCCCCTCCGGCAGGGTGCTGGGAAGGGCTCCCGAGAGGTTTTTGGTGGCTATAGAGGCTTGCAGCGGCGAAACTCCCGATCTAACTTCTCCGTGGATGTTTCTAGGGTACGTGGGACTATATAGGCGAAAGAAGTTGGTCGGGGGGTGCTCGAGGGGCCCACGAGACAGGGGGCGCGCCCAATAGGGGGGGCGCCCTCCTATCTCGTGGCCTCCTCGAGGGTCTTCTGACGTGAACTCCAAGTCCCCTGGGTGATATTCTTCCCAAAAATAACGTTGCCGAAGGTTTCATTCCATTTGGACTCCGTTTGATATTCCTTTTCTTCGAAATACTGAAACAGGTAATAAAACACCAATATGGGCTGGGCCTCCGGTTAATAGGTTAGTCCCAAAAGTAATATAGAAGTGTATAATAAAGCCCATAATCATTCAAAACAAATAATACAATAGCATGGAACAATCAAAAATTATAGATACGTTGGAGACGTATCAGAGACGCAAGGAGATGGAGGTCGCGGAGGCGATGAAGAAGCAGTTACGACTCCGTGGCGAACTAGATCATTTGGGGTGATAATCTTCCTTCTTCTTTTGCTGTTGTGTTTCATCTTTTCCTTCGGGTGTTTCGCCGCACGTGTCATGTTCTCTGCGAGGCATGAATAGAACAATGGTTTTTGTTTTTTGAGGGAATGAATAGAACAATGCTAACAATGAGATGACTAGCAAATTAGATCATTTTTTATCGCCGTATGGCACTGGGCTGCCGTGTTTCGTGCTCCTCGGTCGCAGTACTACTCCAGTGGAAAACTTGAGTATACCGCACGGTTCTTTGCTCCTCCTCGATCAGGTCGTCGGCGCATTTATACGAGCAGTCAAATCACAAGGCCCCGCCTTCCAGCAGTAATGAGCCGTCAAATCACAAAGGCCCCCGCCTCTCATGAAACCGACTAAGCTAGACTGCCCCGCCCTCTAGCCTTTTAAAAAATGTATACTTTTGTACAACAACAGTATCGATGGATTGCGCCATGGAGCAAAACTTGAAAAAAAAAGGTGGTACATATAGAGAGCGCTCGTCGCCAAATTATGCATATAGTACTATTAAAAAGGCTAGTCACGATAATGGTGTCCAGCACAACCCACCCCTCAAATAAAACTAAGCACCCTGGAAGTCTTTGACAAAACTAAGCACCCTGAAACTCTTTGACAACTAAACTGCTAGCTATATGATGTTGGCCATATATATTGTACGTATATAATGTGAAGAAACGAGTTGTAGTACTATACCAACTAAAAGATGAAATGTAAGAAATACTAGTATGTACTTACTGAAGAGTTAAAGTAACAAGAAGAAACATAACATAGTTCTGCTTGGGGCTCAGCACAACGCACCCCTCAAATTAAATTAAGCACACCTAAAATTAAACTTTGCAACTATTATGGTAGACACTGCATTAGAACCACCATGAGCAACGACACTGCCACCTTACTCGGAGTCCTCGTCCACGTCCTCGACTTCGTCCTTGTCCCTCTTCCTCTTGGCTGATACTTCTTTGCTTGAACTGCCAACTTGGCTGTTGCTCTTCATCCAACCCTTGTAGATATTGAAACAAAGGTAGCCATCCATTACAGCGTACTGGATGTGGTCTATATCTAGTACATTCCGCTGCCATGCATGACGATGAAACGTGTATGGAGGTTTCTCCAATTTACCGTATGAAGGATGAACCATGGCTCCTGCTAGGGTCAGCATTGAAGGATGACGAGAGGACACCAGCCGATTCTTTTGGAGGTCGAATGTGTTGCCTACAATGAGGCCTATCCGACGCAGGACTTCTTTGTCGTTACCAAAGTCTACAGTAACGAATTTGACTAGGTTTCTCTCGAGGAAGTCCTTAAAATCCTGGCACTCAACGTCGGCATGGCATATGTGGTAGACCAAGCATAAGTCATGCATGCAAACCTGGATCACGGCGGGCTTCTTCCTCTCTTTGTCCTTTAGATCTTTCTCTCATCCCACGACTGTGGTGTACTGAACATCTAGCCCAGCGACCCACTCATCATCTGAGTCTTCGAACATGCGTCTGAAGCGAGAAAGGCATCCTTTCACTGTCGCGGAAGAACGGGTGTAGATGACGTCGAACTCATCGCCGGTGATGGTTCTAACCTTGTACTCACCACCGATCGGGGAGATTTGGGACACCATGGATTTGGGAGGAGGGTTAGGATTAGTGGAACTGCCGTAATGTACTAATGTGAATGGACGGGACGACTAGGAGCGAACCGCCTAGTATTAAAGGACGTGCGGGGATGAGTAGGAGCGAACTGCCAGCGTGCGAACGGCAGGGTAGTTGCTTTCCATTCTCCCATGATACAGGCTTCCAAGAGCCCTTGGATCGGAGATCGAACGGTTGCATGGCGTGATTCTAGACCTATGGGTGAATATCCTATCCTGGAGGGTTATTCTGCAAATTTTCAGCAACTTAGCATGCGACCGTTTGATCTCAGATCCAAGGGCTGCCAGCAGCCCGTATCATGGCCGCGCCTACCACGACCGTCGCGTCGCTCGCGTGGTCGCGCCCTTGGAGATTTAACACGGTGCATTAGGCTATCTGATGTTGGCATGTCATACATAGTCATCACTTAGTCACTCATACTACAACAAGGTTGGCTATAAGGTTGGCTATAAGTGTATTTTTTACTCCTCTCTATCTCTTTCTTCGTACTCCCTCCGTCCCATAATATAAGAACGTTTTTGACACTAGCTAGTGTAGTGTCAAAAACGTTCTTATATAATGGGACACAGGGAGTACTAGTATTTATTGCATTTGCCAAGGAGTGACCTCTTCCAATGAAATGGTGTTGCTAAGTTTGCTTAATTTAATTAGCTATAGACTAAAAATTGTCTTTTCACCTAGGTACACGCGCTTAGCATCGTTTCTTCCTTGGGTCACCAAACTAGTCTCTCTCTTCTTGATTAACTTGCCACATCAGACTTTATGCCTTTGTGGCAAGCTTAAGCACCTATAGGAGCAAGTAAGTACAATAGTATGCTTTTCATGGCATTTTTGCATATGTGGAGGAAAGAGAGGCAAGGAAAAAGTGGAGAAGTGGGCTCTCATGCAAGAGCCAGCCTCTACTACATGGTGGAGCATTGGGAGAGGCACCTGTATGGAGGTGGTCAGGAATCGGGAGACTCACGCCGGTCGTAGCGCCGCAGTTAAAATGATAATGGCAAGTCAAATCACGAGGCCCCACCTGCCCAGCAGTATCTTGCTGTCAAATCACACAGCCCTACGTTTGCAGCAGCCTACTCCCTCGTCTTCTCGCGTCTCTGTCGAACCGACTAGGCGGAACTATCCCGCCGCCTACCGGGCAGGAAAAGCCCTGCCCTCGACTTTTAAATAGTATACAAATACTAATTTTGTATCCATGGATTGCGCCCGCTCCATGGAGGAAAGCGTCTAGAAAACGGTGGTACACACGTACGGAGTATACAACATGCCCATCGCGTTCGCTTCGCACCCCAGACGGTCAGTCGGTCTGGCACGCTGCTCTCCGAATGGAACACGTGTCATATTGTGTTCGCACACACATGTGGGACGGCAATTGAGAACCGACCATAGGCACACTCCCCGGCCCCGCAAGTCGGGTGACTTAATAGAAGAGGGAGACGAGCGATAGTACTAGAGAAGTGTTGTACTACGTTGGTGCCTGGACGATCCCTGCAAGACACGGAAGATCAGTTTGTCCATGCATGTGACCAGACTCCAGCAGACACGCGTGGATTGGCTATCGTCTACATATCGTGCAGGCTGTGTTGTACATGGCTGTAGTTGTGGTGAGAAATCTAAAAAAAGGTTTCTTGTCATCTCGCAAAATTATGTGTCATGTGCTTCGGATCACTGCGAGGGTTAAACAGCGACAACTGAGTTGGGCTAGTCATTGGGGGCAGATGCACGAACAGTGACTACTCGGCTACCATCTAGGTCAAGTCGGCTATGTTAATTAGGACATCTATAGACGGACCCCTTTTCTATGAGTTTATCTTTAATTTGAGCTTTGTTCCTCGTCTAGTTTATCCGTCGGTATTCATGTTGTCTCCTTTGGGCAGCGAGGTTATCATTTCTTGTCATATGGCATTTTTTCGTGTTATATGTTATAATTCGGCGCTTCAGATCAAAATGACGACAACTGCGCCTCTGGGCCACGTGCATGAAGACTTCTCGACAATCATTGACGAGGTCAAGCCGGCTCCAGTAGACAAAAGAAAACTAAGTACTACTCCACTATATAGGCAGGAGCCTCCGCGCTTGCTTGCTAGTGTTGCTCTCTTCACACTATCTCGGCCTCTCCAAATCTAAACACGACAGCGGTGGCCACACACACACTCTCTCTCTCTCTGCTTACTGCTGGTCACAGATCTAGTCGGATCCTCTCCGCCGGGGAAGGTGAGAAGGTGCAACATTCACGCGGTCGTCCTCGGCGACGGCTCTTACCCACTGCTGGGCGCGTCCTGATCAGCCTGCCTTGCCGTTCTCTCCCCAAGCACCGCTGGCGAGGGAGGGCCTCCAACCCCTTCTTCCTCGCTGCCGTAGTGTGGGCAGATCCGGCCTCCCGCCGCCCACCTAGCGACATCCCGGCGACCATCAGGTATAACTTCCTTCGAAACCGGCCTTGCTCTACTTCCCGAGCTCCTGACGTCGCTGCATTTGTAACTTTTACTATTTCTCAGGACCCCTCGTAGATAGGATCGATCGGTTGTTCAAAAACCACCTAATTCTTTTATGTTTAAGAGGTAAAACTAGTTCATGCACTCGAATCTAGTACTACTTGGTTCAAACAAGGAAGAAATGGGGTGGGGGCGGGGGAGGATTTGTTACCTGAATCTAGGACTTGGTCGAAAGAGGAAATAATGGGGGCAAAAAGTAGCAGAGACTGGCTATCCAACTGGTCTCTAGGTCTAATAGGGAAATAAAGGGAAACGCAGTACAAACTCAATATAAACCCAATCTATTGGTTGAAAAAGGAAAGAAAGTGGGGACTGGGGGACAAGTCAACAGAGTAAGTCCAGCACTAGATTTGCTAGCCTCACACAGTATAAGGTGGCTATACCGAACAAAAATGGGACCAACCCAGATATCCTATTCTGAAGTTTGTTGCCCCGAGCCACTCTTATGTAATGCCACTGGTAAAATGTAGCAGTCGCACTGTTAAAAGTAAGGACACGTTAAACCAATGTTGTTTTGAATGTAATGCCTCCAGTAATATGAATCAATGACACTTCTTTACATGTCCTGCTAAAATTTCCCATTAAGATAAGTTGGTTCTTTTCGTTAGAAATGCAACTGTCATGGTCCGCCTACTCTCCCGTGCCCAAAGTAATATCGTATTTAACGGTTGTCATAGTTAATCCTAATGCCCACACTAATATCTAGCAATGCCACTGCTTTAGAAATTGCTACTGTCCTTGTAGGATTGCCATTTAGATAAGGAACATGCTTCTTTTCATTTGATGCATGTTTCATCACTTGTTAGTCACCCTCCTTTCCACCTGTTTTGTGCAAACAGAGATATACATTTCACGCTCGATCTTAGTTGAACTGCACAAATGATATCCAAATTATAGTTGAACATTCCAGGAGCTTCACAACCAACCTTGACGTTGCTCAATTTTATTGCAACTAATGAAGAAGAAGCTCTGTGGGTTTCGTTTTCTAATGGAAATGGAAACGGGGCTGGAGCCCTTTTCTTAAAAAAAATTGAAGAAGAAGCTGCTAGCTCACGGATCATTGCTTCATTTTAGGTGAACTGCACCAAAAGGTCCCATGAATTGAATCATCCATGTTGGTGACTGAAAGAGCCAGCTTCAGCATCCCAGTCTAAGCACCCCCGGCCTCCATCATTGCGACGCACGGTACACCTCGTTTGCCACCTGCTCGACCCTAGTGTCACTGATAAAATGAAGTAATAATACAGTTAAAATAGAGCGAGTGTCATCTCTATCATTTCATTTCCAATGTAGATAAAGAAAGTGCTTCTCTTTGTTAAAGTATGTTTCATCAACTAGTCCAATTGTTAATGTTTAAGCGTTTCTGCAAACTGGGGTGCTTAATTTTAGTTGATATGTACAAAAATAGAGATTTGAATGTCTCAAGGCGCCTCCTTGTACTACTGATGTACACTGATGTTCATCACTGGCAGAAGGTGTATCTGGGAGACTTGGGAAGATGTCTAGTATGAGGCGTACCGTATGAGGCATCGCAGGGCCCATCTCGCCCTCGCAGCATAGCATACTATGATACTATCGCAATATTTTCTTCTATTTATTTTGTGTGTTTCATCAACTAGTGCAACTATAATGTAATCACACTTTTTCATTATCTATGCAAACAGGGTTATTCAGCTCCATTTTGGTGGAACTGCACAAATGTACGTATGGAACCAGCATATATGCAGAGTGCAAGGTGTGCCAAGTAAAAATTACCGACACCAACCATGCTGCATACACGCATTGGCATCCACCACCACCAGTGGGATGTGTGGCGCTCTCTGTGGACGGATCTTTCTCGGTAGCAAATCCTCTAACCAAATACTAGTAGCTTATATTGGCAGTTTTCTAGGGAGTACTCTTTTCTGAAAGAAGCACCAATCTATTTTTCTTTATTTGTACACTGTGTCACAACTTTGACCCAAAGGTCCAGAGCTATTTTAGGGTGATTGGCATAGTACTCAGAGACTGATTGTAAGCATGATTTTCATTAGCTATCACACTGATTGTAAGCATGAGCAGGTGGAAGATTAGGTTAGTGCGAAGCTTACCTTAAACCCTACCGCCGCCGTTGAAACGAGGCGAGCGTCGAGGGAACCGTGGAGAACGGCGGGGAAGCAACATCACGCCATCCGGCCTCATCTTGCGGTGGGAGAACAAATACTCCTGTGGCTCCAGCTGGCTCTGCACCCTCACGAATGGCACACCATACTCGATTGATTCGTTATCATCTGGGTGCTCGACCTTCGAGCTGTACGCCCACCACCTCCACCTGACTGTTGCCTCGGGCGAATCTGTCTGCTCCATCGCCCATAGGAGATACTCGATGAACTCGGAGGACTGCGGCGTGACTGCCGCCGAGGAGTACATGTACATCGCCGCCCTCATCGCCGTCGTCTCGCTCTTTCGCATACATTGCCACATGGCCCGCACCGTCCTCGAAATCTCCCACTCATTGTCAAACCAACTAAGGATGTCCTTCAACCTGGCTAACTTTGTCTGGTCGCCGCCGGCGATCTTCCTGATTCACTGCTGCATCCTCTCCATAGATGTCGTTCTAAGTGGCCCGGTGCTAGCTTTGGAAGATGGGAGGAGAGACGGTGGTCTTGCAATAGAGAAGAGGGAGAGGAGAGGAGGTGGTTTTGGAATGGAGATGATGGAGAGGAGAGGAGGTGGTTTTGCAATGGAGAGAAGATCAGAAGAGGGAGAGGCGAGACGGTGGTTTTGGAATGGAGATGATGGAGAGGAGAGTAGGTGGTTTTGGAATGGAGATGATGGAGAGGAGAGGAGGTGGTTTTGCAATGGAGAAGATCAGAAGAGGGAGAGGCGAGACGGTGGTATTGGAATGGAGATGATGGAGAGGAGAGGAGGTGGTTTTGCAATGAAGAAGAGGGAGAGGAGCGTGCGGCAGCGATTTAGGATTGGGCGAGAGGGCCCGTGCGCTGTGACTGGATCAAAATCAAAATCAATTTACCCTTCAATTAAGAAAGCGACCCCACATTAACTAGTCTCCCTTTTATTCTGGGTCATAATTGATCATGATTTTCGCACATAAAATATATGTTATACGTTGCAAAAATAATATAATTTGAAAGTACATTCAGATACGAACCAAATGATACAATTTTAGGTGACATGCATTCACATTTTGCTTGTCACATACAGTACATGGTCAAACTTTGACCCAAAATACGCAAAACAACAAAAAAATACTTCCAAGACCAGCGCCGCTCTTCCGCTCTTCTCCTCTTAAACCACCGCCGCTCCTCTCCTGTTCCAATCTAAATCCAGCACCGCTCCTCTCCTCTTCCATTTCAAAACCACCGCCCCTCCTCTCTTGTTCCAGTCCAAAACCAGCGTCGCTCCTCTCCTGTTCTAATCCAAAACCAGCGCTGCTCCTCTCCTCTTCCATTCAAAAACCACCGCCGGAGAGTGAAGGTGCTGTGGAGAAGTAGATCGATGGAGGAGTACAACAGATACGTGAGGATCACAGACGGCGACCCTGTGAAGCTAGCTAGGATGTTGGAGATATAGTCTTGGTTTAACAACAAGGACCAACTAGCGGCGACGGCGACATCCATGGCCAAATATCTGCAATAGAGCGAAAAGGCGGCGATACTCTTGGAGGGAGTCGCGTCGGAGTACATAGAGCTGCTCCTCTGGGCCATGGAGCAAACAGATTCACCGAATCCGATCGTGAGGGAGCGGTGGTGGGAGTATCAATCCCAGATGGAGCATCCACCAGAGATTGAAGGATCGAGCATCTACAGGGTGCCGTTTGTGAGGGTGTCCTGCCAGAGCGAGCCGATGGAGTCTTCGTCGACCGAACCCAACTGCAAGAGGAGAAAAGCAGTTGACCCGATGACGCTTCCCCGCAATCGTCTCCCTCACAGTTCACATCGTCTCACGGGGCGGCTGTCTGCCGCCGAGGAATAGGAGGGGGCTGCCCCCCACCCCCCAGCCCAATAGTCGGGCAGGTTGTGAATTGTCAGGAGGAGCTTAGGGTTGTCAGTATTTGCAGGTTGTGGATTGTGTTTTGTGTTGTGTATTTTGGGAGTACTTTCAGATATGAATGTCTTTTGAATTTTAGATTTGCAGTATTGAGCGTATGAAGAATTTTATGAATTCTAGAGATCTATTTTTAGCACTTAAAAAAATGTAGTTTCATAGGAGTATAAAAGTGCAGACGAGAAGAAACTGCAAGTTTCAGTTTCAGATAAGAACCTGCAAGTTCAGTTTCAGATAAGAAGCTGCAACTTTCAGAGCCAGAGCATTTATATTAACACGGCCTTTTCAAACAGGGTTAACATCATGTTGGAAGTTTTATTCATGATCGAAAATGGAACTACCAGCCAGTTAACATCATGTTGATCAAAATTCATGCATAGCACATCTTCATATGATGCACAGTCAAAATGCCCACACAATGTCGAGTGTGCGAAACACAGAGAAAACGAGGGACGAAGTTTTGGCAAGTGTTGGACGTGGTTTTGGGCTGCCTCGTCTAGGCTTTCATTTTTAACATGCGCAGCCCACGACCTCGGATGGGAGGGCCTGTTTCTATTTTCTTAGGGCCGTCATGTATCGACTGGCCTATGGACCTCCCATCCGAGGTTTTATTTTTGGCAGCCCAATTTATGTATTTTTTTTGAAGAAAACGCAGAGGTCTGTTCTATTTTTCTATATAAGAATAGGAACGCCAGGTACAACTTATGTTTCCCTTCTAACTATATTATATATATTTAAATTATTTTATATGTTATTATATATTATTTTTATTGTTATCATATATTTAACAGATACTTACATATGTAAGAAAACAATATCCCACATCTTATTAACTTATAAAAATAATTTCTTAACAAATAAAATGTTGGATTGTTTATGCATGAAAATCCTAGTGATTGTGTACAAAAGCTTGGTAAGATTTAAGGACGAATGTAATAATATCACTTATTATTTAAATATATTTATAAAAAATGCTCAGCCCTTTTTTATTTTTTGATAACATTGCTAGCCCAACCCAACATTATAATTAGAATCAGTCCAGCAAAATCGTGTATCTAGATAAAGTGCAAATGACTTGTAATTTTTTAGGAAATAAAATAAATGGACCGCATGGACGCTACATTAATTGTTCACCCAGCCCAGCTAATGGTTGTAATTTAAAAAAAAGATCAAATTGACTGTAAATTCTACCGCGCAAAAAATGACTGTAAATTCTGAAAAGATAGGTTGAATACGTGCCACATTTTTGGAGGCTGAAATATGGGCCAATAGGTCGAAGCCAACCTCATGTTCTTCTCCACTGACTGCCTCATGTTCTTCTACACCGACTGCCTCATGTTCTTCTCCATGCAAGTTGTCAATTTAGTCAACAAATTTAGCCCTCCACACCTCATGTTCTTCTCCACCGACTTCCGAACCACACCACACTAGAACCAATTAACCCTCGTACACCTCTCCGTCTGCGACTCTACTCCCGCGTCTTCCCATCTCCGGCTCGTTGCTATCCGGGGCCTCGCCATCGTCCACCACCTTGGATGCGCTCGGCGTGGCGTGGTCAACGTGGTCAACGAACGACACAATCGGAAGTAGACTGTGCGTGGAGAGGCAGACAGCTGGGTCCATGGCCGCACACAAGGAAATGCCTCCTTATTACGTGCAAAATAATGATTCCTCCACCTGACATCTGGGACCCACCGGAAGGGCCTCTTTATTTCATGAAAAAAATGTGACCCCGCTGACTTGTTGGACCCACCAGCTACTTCGCAGGCAAGGAAGTGCCTCCTTATTACGCACAAAAAAATGAATAATCCCCCTGCCAGCTGGAACCCAGCACATTGGGAGGCGACTTGTGGGCCTACCAAGTTGACGGGGACGGATGGCTTTGTCAACTTAGTCAATATGAACGATTCTAGCTCCTGTTACCATACGATGTTCATCCAACGGTTGTAGTGCTTCTTCAACCTCTGGTCTTCTTGCTCCAGCCGCCCAAACCAGCGTCGGTCGTGCCGCGTACTCCTGCCTCCCGTGGCCGGCTGTGATGCCGTGGAGGCCTCACCGCCCCCTACTACTCCCACCGCTGGCCAGGCCATCCCTCTACTCACCCACACCCCTTGTTATTCTGCGGCGACAGCAGCCTCACACCGCAGCCGAACCAGTGAACTCTTGTACTCCTCTTCGCGTGGGCATCCACTGCTGCATCTTCCCCGGCTCCGAGTCGTCCCCTTCCTAGGCCTCGCCGTCGTCGACCGCCATGGTGCTCTCGGCACGGCGTGGTCAACATGGTCAAGGAACGACTTCCATCGGACGTGGACTGTACGTGGAGAGGCTGACAGCTGGGTCCACGGCCGCAGCAAGGAAGTGCCTTCTTATTACGCGGAAAATAATGATTCCTCCACCTGACAGCGGGGACCCACCGGACGGGCCACCGTATTTCGCGAAAAAAAGTTTCCCCCTGACTGCTGGGACCCACCAGCTATATCTTCGCACGCAAGGAAGTGCGCTCAGGCAAAAAAAAACAATTCGCCCCCCAGACTGCTGGGACCCACCAGCTACATCTGCGCACGCAAGGAAGTGCGTCCGGGCAAAAAAAATGATTCGCCCCCCTGACTGCTGGGACCCACCAGCTACATCTTCGCAGGCAAGGAAGTGCCTGACAGTCGGGACCCACCTGGTCGAAGCGTACATAGCGTTGTCATTCTTGTCGCGAACGTGTACGTACATACTGGTCGATGTAGAGGCACGCATGTGTCGTAGTAGAGGCGTGCACATGTCGTAGTAGAGGCGCGCACGTAGCATATACACATACGTACAGCGGCGAGGGTGCAAGAAAGAAAATACGGCCACGTACGTACATACGGGCAGGGTCTCGAACGCCTACTCGGGCATACGTACATGGCTGGGTCAAAACGGAGAAACAGAGTCGTCGTCGTGTTCATGGGGAGGCAACGGAATGCATCGTGTTCATGGGGAGGCAACGGAATGCGTCGTGTTCATCGGGAGGCAATGGAACGCGTGGGAGCCAACCGGCTTGGACGGAGCAGGTGATGAAAATGAGGCCTGGTGTACCGCAGAACGGAGGAAACAGCCTTGTGTTCGACCGGCCACATTCGGAACGGGGTCCTGTTGATCGGGAGGGGTGTGGCGTACCGCAAAACGGAGGAAACGGACCTCCTACGGTCAAAACGGGGGTCCTGTTGATCGGGAGGGGTGTGGCGTACCACAAAATGGAGGAAACGGACCTCCTACGGTCGAAACGGGGGTCCTGTTGATCGGGGGGGTGTGGTGTGCCGCAAAACGGAGGAAATGGACCTCCTACTGTCGAAACGGGGGTCCTGTTCATCGGGAGGGGTGTGGCTTACCGCAAAACGGGACTCCACGGGATACTATTCATCTCCACCGTCGACCTCCTCCAGCCTTCACGGGTTACCGTCGACCTCCTCCAGCCTCCACGGTCTCCTGTTCATCCAGCCTCCACCGCGCGCTACTCCACCGGCTACTGTTCAACCACCCCTCAACGGGCACCCCTCCACCGTCTACTGTTCATCCAGCCCTCCACCACACCACGGGGTCCTGTTCAACCATCCCTCCACGGCCACCCCTCCACTGTCTACTGTCATCCAGCCCTCCACACCACGGGGTCCTGTTCATCCAGAGGCAACGCCACCGCTCACTGTTCATCCACCCCCCCGCAATGCTCACTGTTCATCCAATCGATCGGCTTTAGTTAGCAGCAGTAGCGAAGGAATCGCTCCATCGGGTTCAGTTAACAGCCATTGATCGCTCGGGTTCAGTAACGCGTAGCTTGTAGTGCAATCGCTCGGGTTGAGTTAGAGCCCAACGCCTCGCTCGGGTTCAGTTAGAGCCAACGCCTAGAACACACGCGCGTATGTGTACGAGAGAAACGCGCATCGCTCGGCCCCCAACCTCCCACCGTAATCGGCAACTCCCCGAAATTTTCCTCCCCCTCGCTTGTACCACGGTTTTTTCCGTCATGGACGGCCCAAAGAATGTCATGTAGCTGCGTCTCCGGCCCGCCCAGGACGAAAAGCCCATTTTCTGTCATGATTTTTTGTCATAGAAGTAGGAGCCCACCACATCTATGATGATACCGGGTTTTGTCACAATTATCGTCATAGAAGTGTCATATGTATGACATAATTTTTTTTCGTTCGGCCCAAAATGTCACGGATGTGTCTTTTTTTGTAGTGTTAGTACATGTATGAATTCTACAACATGGAGAACATCCATAAGCACAAAGACCCACCGTTTAGCATCATGCTCAGTGGTGTCACCGAGGACTTGAAACGACTCGGGATCTTGGAGAACCCATACACAGCAAGCAATGTGGAAATGAAGGAGTGAATGTTGTCATGAGTTCTCCGCCCCACATAATCCGTAACTCGTGGCAGTAGAAATATTCTGGTGATGTAGCAAATCGATAGTTGGGATGGATTGCTAGGCTAGCCTCCACTGGAATATTTTTAGTTTAGAAGGAACATCTATTTTCCATAGGTTTGTCCATGACTTCTGCTCCTTATTCAATTCCGAAGAGTCAGACCTGTCCTCCAACCATGCTTCTCGTCTCAATTTTTTGGAGACTAACATACAATATGCTGACCATACTGTAAACACTCCATTCTTTTCATGTGTCCAAGAACAGAAATCCTCTATGTGTTTGGTACATAAAGTATTGAGAAAATTGCTTCAGCATCTGTGGGCAAAAAGATCTCCTGAATTGCCACACGGTTCCAGCTTGTGTCAGCTAAAGTTAGCTCTCGAACATCCTACGGTGAGTTTGGAACTCTGCACAAGACCGGCCACATGTTGTGAGGATGTGGTAGCCGATTATGCTGCCAGATGTTGGTCTCAGACTATCACCAATGCGTCGAATTAATCCTTGCACTAAAGTATCATGACCGTCGAGGATCGACCTCCGAACTTGGGAAGGAGATGCACCCAATTCAGCATGCAGAAATTCAGATGCGGGAAAATACTTAGCTTTGACAATCCGAGCACTTAGAGAGTTTGGCTCCATAAGGATTCACCATGCTTGTCTGGCTAAAAGTGAGAGATTGAATAACTCAATATCCCTAAAGCCAAGTCCACCACATTACTTTGGTCTAGTTAATATACTACATGAAACCCAACTTGGTTTTCTTTTGCCCTCTTTAGCCCCCCACCAAAATTTCCGTATCAACGAATTCAGATGCTCGCATAGGCTGCGAGGTAGTTTAAAGCATGACATACAATACACAAGGACAATCTGATCCACAGACTTAATCAGAACTTTTTTTCCTCCAACTGACAAGATCTTTTCCATCCACCCTTTCACTTTGTTCCAGACTCGATCTTTCAGGAACTTAAAATCACCACTTCTACTATTTCCCACATCAGAAGGCATTCTCAGGTATCTCTTAGATAAAAATTCATTTTTAGTTTTGAGAGCATTCTTTTACATCTGTCATGAGGTTGTTTGGGAATTCCTTGGTAAAGAAGACCGGTGATTGGTTAATTCTTCGCCCAGAAGCATCACAATAAGATTCCAATAGGGAGGACAACTCATTAGCTCCATCAACACTAGCTTTCACAAACAGCAGGCTATCATTCGCAAAGAGCAAGTGGCTTACCAGTGGGACTGCCGAAGCAACTTAAATACCACTTAGGTGCGATGATTCATTTGTTATTTTTAGGAGGCACGAAAGGCCATCCGCCGGAAGCAAAAATAGATATGCAAATAGGGTCCCCTGTCGGATCCCTCGAGATGGTGCAAATTCTTCAAGCTTACTGCCATTAAAAAGGATAGAAAATTTGACTAAGCTTACCATTCGCATAATCAAGGCCACACAGGCGGGTGCAAACCCCATCTTGAGCATAATAGCTTCCAGGTATTCCCATTCAACTTTGTCATAAGCTTTCATCATATCCAGCTTCACGTCATAAAATCTATTATTATTTTTGTGCTTTGTTCCTCTTCATGAAGTGTACGCATTCATAAGCAGAGATAATGTTATCAATGATCAGCCTGCCTGGGACAAAGGTGGGTTGCTCTTCAGAAATGATTTCAGGCAGGATTTTTTTACAATCTATTAGATAGAACCTTCGAAGCAATCTTGTAAAGCAAGGTACAGAGACTTATAGGCCTGAATTGTGTCAACTGAGTTGGGTCTTTTACCTTGGGATGAGGACAAGAATTGTCTCATTAATTACCTCAGCGCTCTCCTCTCCTCAGAAAATGCGCAAAACCACCAGCGCCTTCATTAATGCACAACTCCCAGTGCCATTGGAAGAAGTGGGCAGGCTGGCTATCGAGGCTCGGGCTTTCATAGCGTACATTTGGAAGAGGGCCGTCTTAGACCCTGTTTGGTTAAAAAGTTTTAGGACTTTTTTTAGTCCCAACTAAAAAGCCCCTAGTCCCTATCTGTTTGGTTCCAGGGACTAAACATGGACTAGAGGTTATTAAATGACATGCTAAAAGATCATGTTACCCCTAATAATGAATTAATCGAGATAAGGTGCAATGCTGGGCAGGAGCAACTGTCGGAAAAAGTCCCGAAAAGACTCTCCCTCGGGGTCTTCTTTCTTTAGTCTCAAATGCCCACTTTTAGTCCCTAAAAGTCCCTTTGTTTGGTTTAGTTGGGACTAAAAAGGACTTTTTTAGTCCCTACATCAAAAAGTCCCTGTAGACAAACACCCTCTTAATCTCCTCGGCGGTATATGGTGCTGTCAAATTCATGTTCATTTCAGGCGTCACCCTGCCGGTACTGCGTTCAATACATTGGACGTCCCCGACATCCCCTTCGGCTACAAATAGGTTCTTGTATAGAACGAAGTTTTCAAACAGGCCATCTCATTCTGATCTTGTGTTGTAGAGCCATCAAGGCATCAACACGCTGCAAACTCTTATTCGTGTATGGCTTGGACTTGGTTTCTTCTGGATCGTGAGTTTCTGATATTCGTGTGCGGCTTGGACACCGCAGGCAATCCGGATTCCAGCCTCTGCCTCGGGCCCAATTTTCCCGGCTGCGTGTTACACGGCCAATATATGTTGGCCTTGATGTTGGCACGGGTTCATCATCAACAGCAACAACAATTTGAGGGAGGGACGCCGCCGCTGGCCATATTGCATGGCATCGTCGTCTTTGTCGCCGCCCAGGCCGAAGGGCTCACATGCCATGGCGCCCGCGCCAGCAGCAGCACGCCCGCCAAACTGGTCTACGCTCCCAATCGACATCATGCACAGAGTCGTCGGTCGACTCCCTACGGGCGACGACCGTCTCCACGCCGGCGCCGTCTGCCGCCAGTGGCGCGCCGCCGTGCGGCGGCGGCGGCTACGGCATGGCAACGGGCCGGTGGTGTACCTCGCCCTCGTGAACGGGAATATGTTCAGCTTCCCGGACTCCAAGCCCGCACGCGCACGGCCAGCCGCCGGCCGCGTGCATTACTGCGGCGCGTGCGACGACCGGCTTCTGTTTGCCGACAAAGACTACTTCTGCTACCGCTTGACGAGCCCTTTCATCGGGAGGACGACGGCTCTCCCCAGTCTTGCCTACATCCCCGACGAGACAATGGGTCCGGATATGTCCGTGCGTAAGCTGGTGGTGTGCCTGGACGGCCTGATCGCGGCGATCATCGGCCGCGAGCACTTCGCCAAGGTCGCGCTCTGCACGCTCGAGTTCTTCTCCTGGTCTCTCGGCGTGGACGACGAGTGGCGGTGGTACGAGGACATGGTCTACTACGAGGGGAAGCTCTACGCGATCACCAACAGCGGGCAGCTCCTCGCGTTCGACGTCAGCTACGAGAACACGGGCGAGTCCAAGATCCGCGGCGTCGAGACCGTCATCGGCGGTCGTGGCCACATCGGCGTCGGCGGGATGCGGTACCTCGTCAAATCACGCAGCGGCGGGCTGCTCATGGTCCGCAGGATCATGCAGCGCGGCGAGTCGACGTATGCGTTCCAGGTGTACAAGGCGGATCTCCGGCCGTCAGGGTCACAATGGGAGCAGGTGATCGCCCTGGGCGGTGACGAGGCGCTCTTTGTCAGCCAGCTGAGCTCCCGGGCCGTGCGGGCGGACCGGGAAGGATTGGAGGGGTATCGGATATTCTTCCTTGATGATACGGTCGGCATGTCGTTCCGATCGCCGGACCGCATGGGTCAGCCTTTGTACCATGCAGGCGTCTATGACATGATGACCGGGAATGTCACCCAGCTCCTGCCCCGGATGTGGAACAAGGACCACGACGGTAAAGTGCCGCCCACATGGCTCATCCCCGAGGACCCCGACGAGGACGACGAGTGAGCGCACCTGATGACTTCTTTGCTGATGTTCGATGTTGCGGCCTGGCTTTTTGTTCTGTTTTTTTCTGTATTTTTTTTCGGCGGGAGCAGAGCACCTGATGACTTCTGCTCTGTCGTTTTTGACGTTCTTGAAATAACCGAAGAAAAAAATATGTAAGATCTCTCCGTCTTTACCATTGGTGGATGCAGTAGTCTTTCACAAAAATTGTGTTTTATGTTTCATCAAAATTATGAGTACTGAGACAAACCCAACAATTATGTTAGTTGTTATCGTCGTCTTCAAAACTAGACGATGCCCCGCATACCGATGCACAAACATATTTAAATAGAAACATATATAATATTGTATTTCCTCCGTTTTAAAATAAGTGTCTCAACTTTGTGCTAGCTCTAGTACAGATTTGTACTAAACTTAAGACATTTATTTTTGGATGGAGGGAGTACAACGTAAGGAGGATTACGTGACCACAGTATTACAGACGGTGCCCTTAAATATACAGTTTAGGAGATCTTTAGTTGGGGAGCATTGGACTTGCTGGCAATACTTGGTACGGAGGTTCATGGAGATTCAATTATCCAACCAATCTGATTCCTTCCACTGGAAGTTAACTCGAAATGGAGTATTTACGGTCAAATCTATGTATTTGGATCTAATTAATTCTAGCCCAATCCCAAGATCAATACATATTTGAAAAGTTAAGGTTCCCTTGCGTATCAAAATCTTCATGTGGTTTGTCCACAAGCAAGTGATCCTCACCAAAAACAATTTACTAAAGTGACGCTGGGTAGGTAGTTCAAGTTGTTGTTTTTATGATCATGACGAAACAATACAACACCTATTCATCGATTGCCCTCTCGTGAAATTATTTTGGAGAATGATTCATATAGCCTTTAACATTACTCCTACGGTTAGCATTGAAGTGTTATTTGGGACGTGGTTAGCTGGAGTAGGTCATATTACTGCGTCGCGTATTTGGATTGGAATATGTGCGCTTATTGGGCTATATAACATTGCATGAACGATATGATTTTTAACAGACAATATATTTTAACTTTCTTGCAGGTCATCTTTGAAGCTACGGCATGGATCCGTACGTGATCCTTACTCACTCCTACGGAACCCAAGAAGCCTTTAGTTACTGGGTGCAACCAGTGGAAGATGGTAGCACGGGCTATATTCAACCAGTTTGGATGGCAATCTCATAATATAATAGGAGTCTAGTGATCTTGTCCTATTTTTCCTGCCGGTTGTGGCTATGAGTTTTTATTTATCTTTTTGCTCCATTTGCGAGCTGTAATGAACCTAAGACTTTGTTTTGCTTCAAACTTTAATAATATGGCCGCATGCATCTTTCGGATGCAGAGGACGGGGTGAACCTCCTTTTCAAAAAAAATAGATGCTTAAAATCAACTAAAACTAATGAAAACAAAATAAATATAAGAGTGATACGAGTTTACATTTTTAAATATTAGAACAATGCATGTGTGTTGCAACAGGATATAAATATTCCAATACTTTATATTGTGATTTACCTTATATTTTGATGATAAGTTTGGTAATGTAATTGAGTCAGAAGGCAAGTAAATTAAGTTAATTAACTATCATATAGGGAAGGTTGGACGAATGGGTGGTCGAAAGAAAGTGAAAATGGAACCTTAGATTCTTTTTAAGTAAACTAGAACAATGCTCGGGCATTGCAACGGAATATAAATATTCTAGTACGTTAGTTTGTGATTTGCCTGTCAATAATAATGTGATTGTGTAAATAAATGTTCATCAAATTCTGACCATGAATTATCTTATATTTTGATTAGAAGTTTGGTAAGTAAATTAAAGTGACATTATACACACAAAAAATAGAATTGATTCAGAAGGTAAGTAAATTAAGATGATTGGTTATCATATACATGGAAGGTTGGACGAAGGGGTGGTGGGAAGGAAGGTGAAATTAGAGCCTTACATTCTTTTTAAGTAGTAGAGATGGAACAAATGCCCGTGCGTAGCAACAGGATATAAATATTCTAGTCCGTTAGTTTATGATTTATCTGTCAATAATAATGCGAGTACGTAAATAAATGTTCATCAAATTCTGCCTGTAAATTACCTTGTACTTTGATTAGAAGTTTGGTAAGTAAATTAAAGTGGAATTGGTTCAGAACGTAAGTGAATTAAGATGATTGATTATCATATATATATGGAAAGTTGGACGAAGGGGTGGTGGGAAGAAATGTAAAATGGGAACCTTACATTCTTTTTAAGTAAGTAGAGGTAAGCATAGAGATAGAGAAAACCAACAAAGCATGTGGTAAATTCAACTTGCTTCACCAAACATATCCCAGCCGGGAGAAATGTGATTTGCTTCATTGTGTCACCCCACTTCACCAGTGAACCAACAACACGAACCGACGGAGAAATGGGAAACGTTTCAGAACGGCACGCCGGCCGAACCTTTGGCCGGCCGCGTCGCATGTGCTCGATCTCCCTACAGGGATCGTGCGTCTATCCCACGCCCTCTCGTGTCCATTTTTTCTTTGTCTTATCTTCTTCCTTCCACCTCAACCGACCACCTCCCTTCCTCATTCCCCGGTGAGCACAACCAGCAGCCAGTGGGATCATGCGCAGCCGTGCGCTCCCTCGCGTGCACTGCAAACTAGCACAGAAACCCAATCCCACGCCTTTTTTTGTTGCAACCTCATAGGCATGGGAGCGCCCTCGCGCCCCGCGCCTGTCGCCATGGCCGCGCGTGATGGGGGCGAGCACTTGATGTTGCGACCTGCAAGCCAAGTGGTGCGACGAGCGACATTCGGAGTTGCGACCGACACCGCGCAAGTGGAAAAGAATTGCAACTACTGACAAAAATGTTTCAATCGTAGATATTAAAGTTTCAACCATAGTTCGATTTTCCTACTACCAGTGAAGTGTTTTGCTACATCCACCAAGGCGGAGTTACGACCTCGCAATGGCGGCGACGGCAATTTACTGCAACAGTAGTTGTTTTTTTCTACTACTACATCCATCAAGGCAAAGTTGCGACCTCGCGATAGTGGCGATCGACGATGATTTGTTGCAACCGTAATTGGTTTTTGCTACTATCGGTGAAGTTTTTTGCTACATCTATCAAGGCGGAGCTGCGACCTCGCGACGGCGATGATGGTGATTTGCTGTAACAGTAGTCGGTTTTGCTCGACCGGCAAAGTTTTTTGCTACATCCATTCAACGGCGTTGATTGGCTGGTGGGCATCGTCAAAGCAATTCCGTTCAGCGAGCATCAACAGTGAGGGGCGGTGGTAGAGCTACATCCAGCGCTGCTGAGAGTTGCAACTGCGGGTATAGTTGTTGTTGGGTTCTACGGTAGGGTGTGTCGACTGCAAATTTAAAATTTTCCTACACGCAGAACATCCAGGAAGATGCTATGAGAATGGATCACAGATCGTTACCACTAGACGCGCAGTGCCATGCAGTGGAAGTAGAGTTGAGGCAGCATGTTCCCGGAGTCGCCTCACGTTCTCGGAGTCGTCTCCTCCTTGCCGGTCTCCCACATAGCCGATCGGATCCCGCGAACAGGTTCGCCGGAGCGGCGCAAGTGTACCGCCTCTAACGGTATCCGCGCGTGCAGGAAGAACTTTGTGCGATGGACTGCTAGGTCCGATCACACAACTAGCGGCAAGTGGAAGTGGCTAGTTGCAACACATGCAAAGCCCTAGTGACGGTGCCGAAGCGATCAACCGAATAAGTGTGACGCACCTCCACTATTTATAGGCATCTGTCGCGGGCTCAACATTTGGGCCTTGCATGGATCCTAAAGCCCAGAGTCTGCTCGGTAGCATTCCAAGTCCAGCTCGGATCACATCCGACTAGTGTCCTCCGAACCGACCTCGTGGGTTCCTTAGCTTAAGCGCGCGACCCCTTAGGTTCAAGTCGGCTTGGTCATAGTTCGGATCACCTTCGACCTGTATGGTTGGTAGCGGCCTCTAGCCAGGCGTGCCGACCACCAAGCGGACTATGGATCTGGTTAGGCGAACATGTACAATGTGTCACACTTTTGTTCCCTTTGCCTCACAATATATGTTGTCGGGCTCAAGGCGAGACTATCATCCTTCTACTAGCCCGACCTCTTTCTCGTTCCAGTATACTGACCACAAACTGGATCATCTCATAATCCTTGTCGCATGGCCATGCTTACCCTGATCTGATCACACGAGGGGCCCAGAATATATATCTCCTGATCGGAGGGGCATATCGCATCTTGCTCGACCATGTCTCGTGGCATGGGTCTGGACAAACCCGAAACCTACCTTTGTACCTACCCAGTCAGGAGTAGCGTTTGGTCGGCCGAAAGCAAGTCTGTCACCATCCCAAGTACATGCAATCAGCTCAGGTCTTAGGACATATACAAGGTATGTTGTACTAGAGACTCACAGATGACATATCGCTGTGTCTCATAGTTGGGTCTGTCCGACTCAGACCTTATCTTGACTCGGATTCGACTACGTTGAACCCAACCAGATCCTTCCGAGTCTATATTATCCGGTTAGCATCCAATGCTCCATGGCTAGTGAGACCGAGCCATCCACCGTGTCATATGCTAGTCTAGTCCGACGCGTGCCCACACGTCACTCGTGACCAGGGACAATTTAGGATGTATCATACAACACAAGATCTCACAGACAAGTCACGTACTTGCCAACAAGTATCATTGATTACATCCAAGGACTATCTTTATTCATAAACACATGGGAAATATCATCATACATGATTGCCTCTAGGGCATATCTCCAACAGTTGTTGCATGGGTCGAGGCAGTGACGAGGACGACCGACGAGGGTGGTGACTGACGACGAGGATGGTTGGTGAGGTGGGAACCGGTGACAAGGATGTCTGCCGGAGGGGACATCAGGCACCGAAAGGGAGCAACACGAGACAGCGAGATGCGTGGAGCTGCATGAGCACGGGATGCGTGAGGAGGAAAAAGATCTTCGCAAATTATTTTTGTTTTTTCTAGATCAAACGACCAGGAGTAGTGGCATCCTGTAGGTAGGGCGCTACCGGTTTGGGCCGGTGCACCGACGCGGATCACTCGCCCGGAGAAATTGCAAAGGTCTAGGTCGTCGGAGCGTCCCCCACCACTCCGGTAGACGGCGACTTTCTCCTCTACTTTTCTTGACGAAAGATCTGAGTGGCGCCCCGGTCCCCTCTACCTCGATTGCCCCCATAATTTCTTGTTCTTGAGGGACAAGGCACCCAAGATCAAAGAAGGGGGCCTTCTGAGGGACGAGGGAGTGGATTTCGTCGGGCATGGAGATGGTGCTGGTGGGTTATGTCATACGCGTTGGCCGTGGTCTGTTCTTGAATTGCTGCCGCCTCACCCTCGCTTGGGGCTGACTCTTTTCGGATTCTCCAATCGTGTCTAGATCTCGCTTCGCTCCACTCACTGATGATGAGGTTGATGCACAACAGTTCGATGACACCACTGCAGTGTGTGTAGTCAGTGAAGCTCTCTCCGGCGAGGAGCATGACGATGGCAGTCATTGGTCTATGGTGTAGAGGAGGGGGATATCGAAAGAAGAGTTTATCTAGGAATTTTGGGAGGATTTAGGAGCCTAAATCCTCCCATAATTCCTGCTGCTATCCTCAAACGTCTCGGAGTGGCGTGAGTCTTTCTCATCGGCGACTTCTCCCGATAAGGTCAGCGGCAATTCTATTTTGGCTGATTGCTCACCGTGTGCATGTATAGGATCACTTAGAAAACATATTGTGGAGCTTAGGCTCCTGGACATCCCCTTATCTAGCCATTCAATTTTGCATCTCAATTCATGCAAGTGTTTTTCTCTTTTTTGTTTCTCCCATATAGAACAACATATGAACTTCAAACTTTGTAGCACAACAAAACATTCTAGCTAGAATGTGAAAAAAAACTCCCAAATTTTTTCGTGCATCATAAATACTAAAAATATGAATTTTTATTCAAACAAATCTCATTTTGTATTTATGTGTTCATTGTATAGAACAGATCTCAAAGCAACATTGAAGGATAAGGATAAGAGTTTTCTGGAAGCCCAAGCCTAAAAAATCCACGTCCATCACTGGATTGTTTTATCACTAGACCGCAATAATGGGAGAAATCAGGTCGGGCTACTCGTGGAGTTTACATCCGCCCATGGAACAGGCCCCTCCCGCGTCGGTCTTCGTTTGATGCAACCCTTCGTGCTAGCCACGTTCATGCTGGTGGCAGCCTTTTCTCCAGCGATGGTGACGGAGGTGGGTCATGATCCACAAATCTTTTGCTTGAGTCACTAGCAAGGAATCGACGACGGATGCAGTCATCTTGGCGTCCTCTATGAGAATCATGTGCGCTTGGTGTACCAATAGCTATGGCTGAGGGTGGGTGGGGTGTTGTTGTGTGTGTCTCTACATGAGGCCATGAGGGGTCTCTGTCGTCGCGGTCTTTGATTGGGCTTCTGGACCGCCTCGATATGATGCACCTTTGGCCATGAATCTCTCTATGGGTTTGGCTGTTAGCTTGCTACTCATGGTCAGGTGGTATTCAACACATCACCATCTGCAGCATCGAAACCCAATCATACCCACTCCCAGAAGAACAAGAAGAAGAAACCTCACAATGTCGGGGCTACAATGGTCCCTCCCCTCGCGGCATCGTCTGCCTTGATTGCTCTTGGTGTGGTGAAACCTCTGGTACCAGCTTAGACCGTTGTTCATGCTCCATCTTCTCATGTTCATACATCCAAGGCACTCGTGAAAATTAAGAAAACAAACATGTGTTGTCTCAAGTGTAAAAAAGATGATCAGTCGTTGAGGGGTTGCACTGCTGTTGTCGCATCTGCAATAACATTTTGCATCCATTTACCATTCTCCCATTGCTCTTGTGTTCTTCATATTGCAAGAAGGTAGCAGCCACTTAATCGGGAGTCATGGTCTTGAAATGATGTTCACACCTTGTGTCCCAAACCATCCGATCATGGTAAGATGAGAGAGCGATCAACAACTTGTCAACAAGGTTTGTCATGTTGAAGCCATCTTGAGTCTTGTCACAATCGAAGCACTCAATTTCTGCAGCAAGGGCCTTGATACGTTCATGAAGATGCTGAGGTAACTCATCCTTTTCCATACAAAAGTAATGTAACTCACTCTTAACTATCTCATATCTTGATTGTTGAAGAGCATTAGTATCGTTGTTGGTCACCACAAGGTTAACCCATAGTTATTTGGCACTTGTGAGATGAAGATACAGTCTCCTCTCATTCTTCAAGAGACCCTTCCTTCTTAGCATACATCTGGATGAGTTAAGGTGTCTATCATAGACCTCTTGTAGTGTGAGATCATTTGTGTTGACGGGATTATAGTCATTCTCCACAATGCCCCACATATCATCAAAGGTAAACCTAAGATGATCCTGCATCCAAATATTTCAGGAGAAATGTTTGTCTCGTCATCAAACAAAGGAGGAATGCCAGAGAGGTTATACTTAGGTTTCTCAACTTTAGGTTTTGGCTAAATCCATCCATACCCGATGGGGTTTGCACCTGAAGGTTGGGTGGGAGGAGGAATGACTTGTGTTGGCCTCCAATGGTTTATCTCCTACATTGATGATAGGTACACTACTTTGGATCAATGCAGCCATCCTTACTTCCACCCTTAGATCAATTTGAGCTTCTAGTTCAAGTTTTCATTTGGCTAGCTCTTTAGCTAGATTCTCGGAGCTAAATATCTATCATGTTTAGATGAGGAGTTACCTATCTCCGTGGGGGTTAACAAGGACCTCATTCCCACCTTCGACCGTCTTGCACTAGGGTAGTTAACCCACAAGAATAGAGGACAAGGATCTGGTACCAATTGAAAGGATCAAGATGGACCTATAGGAGGGTGAATGCACACAGTTATAAATTTTAATTACTACTTAGCTATTTTAGGAAATATATGGAATGTGAAAGTGAGGCTAACAATTGCAAAGGTGATTCTAGTGCCAGCAGTAAGATGAACAACAACAAATTAGTATACCAAGTAAATGACAAGGAGACAAAGTAACCACAAGTAAGAAGGTTAGGGATAACTGGAACTCCATAGATAAGGATGTATCCCGATCTTCACTTTCTTGGAGGGAAGCTAGTCGCCTATGGAGGGATGGGTGTTACACAAAGGTAGATCAACACCACGAAGGCTCACCCTGTTGCCCTTGAGGTATCACAATGAATGTGATACTCCACTAATGGTAGACCTTCGTGGTCTCCAAACCTTCACAGACTTTTGGGGGTGAATCACAACAATTGATTCCTCTCTGAAGAACTTCTACCGCATAGGAGTCTCCAACTCCAAGAGTAACTAAGTGAAAAATTCTAAGACTTGCTTAAATCATGATTTTCTTTGGTCAAAAGAGGCAAAGGGAGTGGATTTATCACTTAGTGGAATTTCTCTCAAGAATTCTCATGAATGTCTCTGGGATCTGAGATTTGGGGAAGGGAGAGTGAGATCTACCGTGGGATTACTCATATGTATATCGGCAATGGGGTGACCACCTTATTTTGGAAAGTCTTATGACTTGACCAAATCCTCATGGACTTGCATCTGTGCGCCTTCTCTTATACACAGCTAGAGGATGCCACCGTAAATGAAATTTCTGAGGATCTCCACTGTCCATGATGGATTCCATGTTTCACTGTTGCTGCAGGCTAGGGATGAATTGCAAGAACTACATCACATGTACGAGGGATGAATTGTTGGATTCCATGTTTCATTATCATTGCATGAAGGATGATGCAGCGAGGGATGTCTGGACTTGCCCTGGGGACCCAAGGACATGTCTGCAAATTTTTATGAGTTTTACTTCAAGGACGTTGACGCTGATGAGTCCTTCTCTTGGATTTGGAAATCGAGATGCACAATGAAACTAAAAGTGATTGCTTGGCTTATCCTAGCTGAAAGGATTAACACAAAGTGTCGGATTCCGGGCTCCGCAGACCCAAGAGGGGTTTGAACTCCGGGGCATGTGGGAAGAACTCAACCTCTCCAGCCAATCACTTTGTCACCCCCGCGGCCTAGCTCGACAAACAAATGGGAAGATGGACACGACAGTTTACCCAGGTCCGGGACACCTTGAGTTGAAAACTCTACTCCTGCTTGGGGTGGATTAGCCTAACGAGGGGCTGAGGATGAACTAGCACAAGGGAAGAACAACCTCAGGAAGTTTGCTCTCGTGTGAATATGAGCTGAGGGGATTCGATTGTCTTCCACCACTATGGTGGTGGCTAGCCTATATTTATAGTGGCCTCGGTCCTCTTCCCCCAAAACATAGGCGGGAAGGGATCCCACAGTGGCCAATTCGAACGGGGAAAAGTAGTACATCTTATCCTGACTGATACGTCTCCAATGTATCCATATTTTTTGAGTGTTCCTTGCTGTTATACAATCATTCTTGGATGTTTTACAACCATTTTATAGCAACTTTATATCATTTTTTGGGACTAACCTATTGGCATAGTGCCAAGTGCCAGTTGTTGTTTTCTGCTTGTTTTTTACATTGCAGGAAATCAATATCAAACGGAGTCCAAATGCAGCAAAACTTTGTCTGGATTTTTTCTTGACTAGAAGACACCTGTTGGGTCAAGAAAGTACCTGAGGGGAGCTCCGAGGGGAGCACAACCCACCAGGGCGCGCCCAGGGGCCCAGGCGTGCCCACCTCGGCCGCCTCCCGCACCGCCTCTTTGCTCTATAAATACCGCAATATTCCAGAAACCATAGGGGAGTCGACGAAAATCAATTCCAGCCGCCGCAAGTTCCAGAACCACCAGATCCAATCTAGAAACCATCACGAAGGGGTTCATCATCCCCATTGGTGCCTCTCCGATGATGTGTGAGTAGTTCATTGTAGACCTTAGGGTCGGTAGTTAGTAGCTAGATGGCTTCCTCTCTCTCTTTTTATCCTCAATACAATGGTCTCTTGAAGATCTATTTGATGTAACTCTTTTTGCGTTGTGTTTGTTGGGATCCGATGAACTTTGAGTTTATGATCAGATCTACGTTTTTATCTATGAATGTTATTTGAGTCTTTTGATATCTTATATGCATGATTACTTATAGCCTCATATTTCTTCTTTGAATCTTTGGTTTAGTTAGGCCGGCTAGATCGATTTTTCTTGCCAGGGAAGAGGTGCTTTGTGATGGGTTTGATCTAAGGTGCTTGATTCCAGTGGCAGAAGGGGAACCGACACGTATGTATTGTTGCTATTAAGGATAACAAGATGGGGTCTATTTCTACATAAATAAATCTTGTCTACATCATGTCATCGTTCTTATTACATTACTCCGTTTCTCCATGAACTTAATACACTAGATGCATGTTGGATAGCGGTCGATGTGTGGAGTAATAATAGTAGATGCAGGCAGGAGTCGGTCTACTAATCTTGGACGTGATGCCTATATAATGGTCATTGCCTGGATATCATCATGATTATTTGAAGTTCTATCAATTGCCCAACATTAATTTGTTTACCCATCGTATGGTATTTTCTCGAGAGAAGCCACTAGTGAAATCTACGCCCCCTCGGGTCTCTTCTTAATCATATTTGCTTTTATTTTCAGATCTATTAATTCAAAAACACAAAAATACCTCGCTGAGTTTTATTTGCTTTTATTTGCATCTATCAATTTATTACAACTTTCTCCAGTCCACGTGCCAATTTCTGGCGCCATTACCCGGAAGGGATTGACAACCCCTTTAACACGTCAGGTTGCAAGTATTTGTTCTTTGTGTGCAGGTACCGTTTACGTAGTGTTGCTTTGTTCTCCTACTGGTTCGATAACCTTGGTCCCATCACTGAGGGAAATACCTACTGTTGCTGTGTTGCATCATCCCTTCCTCTTTGGGGAAGTACCGACGTAGTTCAAGCCAACACCAAAAGGAATTTCTGGCGCCGTTGCGAGGGAGGAGCAAGTCAAGATAGTCTCCCAACATCTCGCCAATTTCTGGCGTCGTTGCCGGGGAGACATCATCAACATATACTAGGTTCCTAGTCACAAATCGCATCTCCTTGCAATTTACATTATTTGCCATTTGCTCTCATTTTCCTCTCCCCCACTTCACAAAAAATGTCGTTTTATTCCTCCTCTTTTTCGTTCGCCATTTTTCTCGTCAGATCTGTTTTTGTGTGCAATCTTGTTAACCACCTTTTGACGTTATGGATAGTCCTTCCTCTATTGCATGCACTCCCGAGAACGAGGTTCTCAACTTTAAACAAAGGGGAGGGAAGAATTTAAAAGATGCTTGTTATAGGATTTGCAATGCTCATAGTAGATCTATCCGTAAGCAATATACAGTTGTTGTTCTTCGCTGTTTTTATGTGGGTATCACCACTCGGTATAGATTCGTCCTAGATACGATTGCCGGTGGAAATTTCTTGATGTGTCCCTCTCTTGATGCTTTTAATGCTATGGGAAATTTAGTGGGTTCTCCATCGTTTATGATTAATGAAACAACTTCGACTCTCGAGCATGTTATGGAAAGACTAGATACTATTGAAAAGAAAATGCTTATCAAAGAACATTTTGAAAACTTGGATAAGAAGATGCATAATTTTGCTACTAAATTTGGGTCAAAAGCGGGAGAAGTTTTTAAGTTGTTAAAAGAAAAGGGGACCATAATTCATGAACGAATTGAAGAAAGCCCGTCTCGGATTGATAAACTGGAAGAAATCTTTAGTAATCTAAGTACGGCTTTTGCTTCCGCCAAAACTATCAAAAAAACTCCGTTAAAAATTGGCAAGATTACTCAAGCCACTAAAAATAAGGGTGCAACTTCCAATAGCAATAGAGAAGATCTTAAGATGATTAGTATTCACCCGGATTTTGTCGAAGTTATAAGAGACCCTTTGTGCAAGAATAAGTTCCTTAAACTTGTTCCTAGGATTATTGTCATTGAAAATTTCTATGCTAAATCCTTGAAGAATCCCAAGTGTTTGATTGAAGAGTTGGAAACTAAAGATGACAACACTTAGATCTTCGCATTATGACTAGCTAGGAGCATAAAACGATAGCGCTCATTGGGAGGCAACCCAACTTGTATCTTTTTGCTTTTTTTTTCTTGCTGTTTTCAATAAAATACCCAATTATGCCTCTGTTTAGATGTGTTTTTGTGGTTTAAATTAGTGTTTGTGCCAAGCAAAGCCTTTGGGATAATTTGGGTGATAGTTGATTCGATCTTGTTGAAAAACTGAAACTTTTGCGCTCAGAAAAATAATTTTCATAAATCACAAAAATGTGCTTTTGCTATCACTACTAGGGAAAAGCCTATACACAGGATCTTACCAGTGGCGAGTTTTAAAATAAGGCACTGCTGCAATTTATCAGTAGCGCGCTTCACCAGAGCTCGTTGCTGAAAGAAAAGTAGCAGTAGTGCGCCACCTCTAAGACACGCTACTGCTATAATTCCCACGACCCCGCCACGGAGCTAGTTATAGCAGCAACGCGTTAAATAGAAGGGCGCTACTGCTAGGTAGTTTAGCAGTAGCGCCTATACATACACCGCGCTATTGCTAAAACTAGCTATCTCACCACCCACTCTCCTCTCTATCCGATCCACACTCACTCGATCTCCCCCTCAACACAACCCCCCCCCCCCCCCCCGCGATGGTCCTCCCCCGTCGGCCACCGTCGCCTACCCTCCTCCCTCTACACCGCCGTCACCTCCTCCTCCTCATTGGACTCGGTACCGCCCACCCTGGACTCGCCGCCGGCCGGCCCCTCCTCACTCCGCCCTTCCTCCTCCGTCCTACTCCCTCCTCCCTCCTCCAGTCGCCCCTCCTTCTCCCTCCTCCCTCCTCCATCCACAACCCCTCCTCCCTACTACATTTTGATTTAGTAGGCTAGGTCATATGCAACATTTTGATTTAGTTCATATGATTTAGTTGATTTAGTACGCTAGTTGATTTAGAACATTTTGATTTTGTTGATTTAGTAGGCAAGTTGATCTAGTAGGCTAGTTGATTTAGTTGATTTATAGAACATTTTGATTTATTTGATTTAGTAGGCAAGTTGATTTAATAGGCTAGTTGATTTAGTTGATTTATAGAACATTTTAATTTAGTTGATTTAGTATGCTAGTTGATAGCTCTAAAGATTTGGCACCACCTAGCTGTGAAAATATAAGTGAAGAAGAACCAAAAATATCACATGCTACTATTTTTCTTTCGTGTGAAGTGGATCGTTAATCCTTTGCTCATATTGCTTTAGGAAAATGGCGCCACCACCACCACCACCATGTCGATTGTGCAAGTCAAGGTGCGCCAGCAGCCTTGCAACTGGCAAGCTGTTCGACATCTACATCCAGCCGAGTTTTCGTCATGCGGCGATAAGAAATTATATGAAATGTAACAACTATTTTATTTTTAGTGTTGGCATTACTGCATTGTGTCATTTTTCTTTTTTACAAAGATCGTCCCATGCAATGTGAGGTTGAAATTCAACAAGCTGACAGGATACACTATGACATTTGAGGCTTCTGGGGGTCATACACTATGGAGGTCGAGAAAGGACGCAATATTTCGCAAATTGGAGGAGATGGATGGGCCTGTTTCCTCGCTCACATGCGCCTTACTGGTGGTGAGTTGATCAACTTCTCCTTTAGAGCAGAAAGACCCAAGCTGGCTATCATTTATATCAACCTGGTGGAAGATGATGAAGATGACAAAGATGATGAAGATGACGAAGATGATGAAGATAATGAGGACCCACTCGATGAAGATGATGAGGACCCACTTCATGAAGCCATCGTAGCTCAAAGAATGAGGTTGGGCGAGGAGGAGGTGTGCAACCTATGGGACATAATGCAGCCACGTGCTGACTTTGTCGGGGTGCCATTCGTGACCCGCCTGACAAGTACCATGGTCGATCGACATGATATGGTATGTTATACTTACAAATGCAAATTATCCGATGATATGCTTAGTGTAGAGTCCAATGATATGTTGTGTGGAATCTATTCGATGATATGCTTATTAGTGTAGAATCTAAGGAACTATTAATAGTGTAGATAATACATATATACTTACGTGCAAGAGTGTGTGCGAGGCTATTTATTAATTGATATGTTTTTCTTTTTTAGAAATTGGCAAAGAGCCTATCTGTGAGTTATGGTATCGAGCCTGATGAAGAAGGCTCAGCTGGACTACGCCTTACCGCAAGGGGATCCGTCACAATCTGTAATTACCACGTGGACACGGACGGTCGCACACACTTAAACTCGGTTGGGTGGAAGAGATTCCTCGATGGCAAGAATCTTCGTGTTGGACAGGCCATTCTAATTACTATCAGGAACACTAACCGCCCAAGCTTGAGGATGATGATCATCTTCGATATCTTCTAGAACTACATATATGTGTGTGTCTATATCATCTAGAACTACATATGATGATCGTCGTCGATATCATCTAGAACTACATATGATGATCGTCGTCGATATCATCTAGAACTACATATGATGATCATGGTCGATATCTCCAAGTACTGCTTGAGGATGCATGTTGACTATATATGAAATTGTTATCTAGTACTTCCTTCATTCCAAATTACTCGTCGTGGTTTGAACCACGACGAGTAATTTGGAACGGAGGGAGTACTACCTAGTACCTATAATGCTTTATGAAATTGATGTCTAGTAGTACCTAGTATCTGGACCGAAACCACCGAAACGGGGTAGGAAGCTAGGGAAAATGATGAAAGATATAGCAGTAGCGAGGGGCTAGGAAACCGCTACAGCTAACTAATAGTAGCGTGTTCCATAAAAGCGTTGCTGATATAGTCAATAGTAGTAGCGCGGGTACGGACCGCACTACTACTAAGAGTTAGTTGTAGCGCCTTACTAGTAGCGCCGCATCCCACGCTGCTACTAGCGTCAAAATCCGCGCTACTACTAGGGTTTTCCCTAGTAGTGTATGAATATATTAGACAAGATTGATATACAAATTGCCCATGTTGTCCTAATTTTTCAGAATTTTAGGAGTTTCGGAAGTATATGAAGTTCCCTGATTACTACAGACTGTTATGTTTTTGATAGATTCTGTTTTTGCTGTGTTATGTGCTTGTTTTGATGCTTCTATGGTTTCCTTTGAAGAGTTTTTGCCATGGAAAAGTAAACATACAGTAGATATAATACAATAACAAAATATGAATGGGTTTGCAACAATACTTAAAGTAGTGATTTGCTTTCTTATACTAACGGATCTCATAAAGGTTTTCTTGAGTTTTGTGTGATTGAAGTTTTCAAGTTTTGGGTGAGATTGCGATGAATGAAGGAGTGAGGATTAGCAAAATGGCTAAGCTTGGGGATGCCCGAGGCACCCCAAGATAATATTCAAGAAGTATCAAGCAACTAAGCTTGGGGATGCCCCCGAGTGGCATCCCCTATTTCTTCTAACAACCATCGGTATTTTACTTGAAACTATATTTTTATTCATCATATATAATGAGTATTGCTTGGAGCGTCTTGTATGATATGAGTCTTTGCTTGTTTTGCTTTGTGATTTAAGGCATCTATCCTTGCTGGAAACACCTACTTGAGGGAGCCAAAATTATGCTATGACTTGTTAGAATTGCTCTCTATGCTTCACTTAAATCTTTATGAGCTATGGAATTGCTCCAGTGCTTCACTTATATCTTTTTGAGCACGATGTGCTTTACTATTTTGGAAGAAATGCTCTCATGCTTCACTTAGATTTATTTGAGAGTTAGTAAAAAATTTAAGAAATTCTCTTTTGCTTCACTTAAATTATTTAAGAGAAGAATTTTTTTTATGCTCATGTTCTTCACTTAGATTTGTTTGAGATATCAAAAGCAACATATGAAATTAGTCCCAGAGTGATAGATATTCAAGAGGGATATAATAAAAACTTTCATGAAGAGCATTGGAAAAAATAAACTTGATTCTTTGTAATAGTTTTGAGATATGATGATAGTGATATGTGAGTCATGTTGATGAGTAATTATGCTTTAGTATGAATATTGGTGTTAAGGTTTGTGATCCCCTATGCAAGCATGAAAGTCAATGGTTATGTAATGAAATTACATCATACTTGTGGTGCATTATTCGGTGTTAGTCATGCTTAATGCTCTCTTATGAGATTTTTCGTTTGTTGGTTGGATGCTTCCCAATCTTTTGTTAGCCTTCATTTGCACTAAGTATGATCACTACTTGTGCATCCTAAATCCTTTAAACCAGTTTTTGCCACATGAGTCCACTATACCTACCTATATACGGTATTATTTTGCCGTTCTAAGCAAATTTGTATGTGCCATCTCTAATTTTCAAAATAAATTTCTCTTTTGTGTGCTCGTACCGTTCATGGGTAGGGGGTGGCTGATATATTGCCATGCTAGATCTGTTATTCTCAAGATGAGTGTTTATTCACTTGTCATTGCACGAGAGTACGACAAAGGTATTAGGGATGCCCAGTCCTGAAATGAAAAATGAATTTACTTTATGTTGTCAAATAATAAATTCCTTGGAAAGTGTTGGTATGGAAGGCACCCATGGATACGGTTAGCCATGTAAAGTGAAAGTATGGTGGAAAAAGGAATAAACTTTATTTTCTGTTTGGGAACCGCCTATGATATATCTAGCATGGAAAGTATTGGGAACTACTCGATCATTTTCGTTGACAGGAAAATCATGCCTCCCAAAATGTTTTATCTCTATTTTTTTGCTTTGAGCTCTGACACCTCTACAAAGCCCTACTTCCCTCTGCGAAGGGCCTTTCTATTTGCTTTATGCAATTTTTATTTTTACTTGACTCTCCATCTTCTCTTATAAAGCACCAACTAAGGGGCACTATGATCATACTTGAGCATTGGGTGTAGATAATATGCGATTGTGTCTCATAAATGGATCAATGATTGAGCATAATGGGCTAGGGATAACTTGCTGTAGTGTTGATATTTTGTAAGACATGGTTTCTTGTTGATATGCTTGAGTATTCAAGTTTTCATGTCAAAACTAGACTATTTCTTTGAACCATGTAAAAGTCCAAATGTCCATGCTACAGAGAAAAGAATATGTGATGAACATGTTAGACAGCATTCCACATCAAAAATTCTGTTTTTATCATTTACCTACTCGAGGACGAGCCTGAATTAAGCTTGGTGATGCTAATACATCTCCAATGTATCTATTATTTTTTATTGTTCCATGCTATTATACTATCATTCTTGAATGTTTTAAAATCATCTTATAGCAACTTTATATCATTTTTTGGAACTAACCTATCAGTGCCAAGTGCCATTTGATGTTTTCTGCTTGTTTTTTACATCGCAAGAAATCAATATCAAACAGAGTCCAAATGCAGCGAAACTTTTTGTGGATTTTCTTGGACCAGAAGACACCTGTTGGGCCAAGAAAGTACTTGAGGGGAGCTCGAGGGGAGCACAACCCACCAGGGCGTGCCTGGGGGCCTAGGCACGCCTAGGTGGGTTGTGCACACCTTAGCCGCCTCCCACACCGCCACTTTGCTCTATAAATACCCCCAATATTCTAGAAACCCTAGGGGAGTCGACGAAAATCAATTCCAGCCGCTGCAAGTTCCAGAACCACCAGATCCAATCTAGACACCATCACAGAGGGGTTCATCATCCTCATTGGTGCCTCTCCGATGATGCGTGAGTAGTTCATTGTAGACCTTCAGGTCCGTAGTTAGTAGCTAGATGGCTTCCTCTCTCTCTCTCTCTCTCTCTCTCTCTCTCTCTTGATTCTCAATACAATGGTCTCTTGGAGATCTATTTGATGTAACTCTTTTTGCGGTGTGTTTGCTGGGATCCTATGAACTTTGAGTTTATGATCAGATCTATGTTTTTATCCATGGAAGTTATTTGAGTCTTTTGATCCCTTATATGCATGATTACTTACAGCCGCGTATATCTTATTTGAATCTTTGGTTTAGTTAGGCCGACTAGATCGATTTTTCTTGCCATGGGAAGAGGTGCTTTGTGATGGGTTCGATCTTATAGTGCTTGATCCCAGTGACAGAAGGGGAACCGACACGTATGTATCATTGCTATTAAGGATAACAAGATGGGGTCTATTTCTACACAAATAGATCTTGTCTACATCATGTCATCTTTCTTATTGCATTACTCGTTTCTCCATGAACTTAATACACTAGATGCATGCTGGATAGCGGTCGATGTGTGGAGTAATAGTAGTAGATGCAAGAAGGAGTCAGTCTACTAATCTTGGATGTGATGCCTATATAATGATCATTGCCTGGATATCATCATGATTATTTGAAGTTCTATCAATTGCCCAACAGTAATTTGTTTACCCACCATATGCTATTTTTCTCGAGAGAAGCCACTAGTGAAATCTACGGCCCCCGGGTCTCTTCTTAATCATATTTGCCTTTGAGATCTATTTTTATTTGTTTTTATTTCCAGATCTATTAATCCAAAAACACAAAAATACCTCGCTGAATTTTATTTTCTTTTATTTGCATCTATCAATTTATTACAACTTTCTCCCGTCCACGTGCCAATTTCTGGCGCCATTACCCAGAAGGGATTGACAGCCCCTTTAACACGTCGGGTTGCAAGTACTTGTTCTTTGTGTGCAGGTACCATTCATGTAGTGTTGCTTGGTTCTCCTACTGGTTCGATAACCTTGGTCTCATCACCGAGGGAAATACATACCATTGATGTGCTGCATCATCCCTTTCTCTTTGGGGAAATACTGACGTAATTCAAGCCAACATCATTGACAAAAGGTGGTCTTCGCCTGCAAAGCTCCTGGTCATGACGTTGCAGTGGGCTCAGTGATGACATCCGTCCTGCTGCTTTGGCGGTGTTGGTCTTCTAGCACGGGAATGGACACCTTTGGGCGATTCCTCGGGACCCAACGCCTGCGCTTGCCTCCATAGCACCAAAGAGGAAACCTGCCGCTCTGCGCCCATTGGCGCCCGCCTGGCCTTGGTCATCATCGCTTGCATCACCGCAACCTCATGAGTTTGGGCACCCACATAGAAATATCCTCTCCTCAGGAGGCAGCCTGGGGAGGCCCCTCCCTCCGGAGCTCTTGATGTCGTCCGCCTTGTGAGGCTTGGCCCCTCGCGAGGGTCTTGTCTTGTTGGCGCCGTAGATGAGCCATACCAGGCCGTCGATGAAGCCACGCCTTGGGCCGCAGGCAGGCAAGTCTAGGTACCCTGGTTCCTGATACGTCTCCAACGTATCTATAATTTATGAAGCATTCATGCTATTTTATTATCTGTTTTGAATGATTATGGGCTTTATTATACACTTTTATATTACTTTTGGGACTAACCTATTAACCGGAGGCCCGGCCCATATTGCTGTTTTATTGCCTGTTATAGTATTTCGAAGAAAAGGAATATCAAACAGAGTCCAAACGAAATGAAACCTTCGGCAGCGTTATTTTTGGGAAGAATATCACCCAGGAGACTTGGAGTTCACGTCAAAAGAGCCTCGAGGAGGCCAGGAGATAGGAGGGCGCCCCCCCCTACTGGGCGCGCCCCCCTGTCTCGTGGGCCCCTCGAGCACCTCCCGACCAACTTCTTTCGCCTATATAAGCCTACGTATCCTAAAAACATCGAATATCAAGATAGATCGGGAGTTCCGCCGCCGCAAGCCTCTGTAGCCACCAAAAACCTCTCGGGAGCCCGTTCCAGCACCCTGCCGGAGGGGGATCCCATCATCGGTGGCCATCTTCATCATCCCGACGCTATCCATGACGAGTAGGGAGTAGTTCACCCTCGAGGCTAAGGGTATGTACTAGTAGCTATGTGTTTGATCTCTCTCTCTCTCTCGTGTTCTCTCTCGTGTTCCCTCTATGGCACGATCTTGATGTATCCCGAGCTTTGCTATTGTAGTTGGATCTGATGATGTTTCTCCTCCTCTACTCTCTTGTGATGAATTGAGTTTTCCCCTTTGAAGTTATCTTATCGGATTGAGTCTTTTATGAGAACACTTGATGTATGTCTTGTCGTGCTTATCTGTGGTGATAATGGGATATCAGGTGCCTCTTGATGTATGTTTTCGTGACCAACTTGCGGGTTCCACCCATGAACCTATGCATAGGGGTTGGCACACGTTCTTGACTCTCCTGTAGAAACTTTGGGGCACTCTTTGAAGTACTTTGTGTTGGTTGAATAGATGAAATCTGAGATTGTGTGATGCATATCATATAATCATGCTCACGGATACTTGAGGTGACAATGGAGTATCTAGGTGACATTAGGGTTTTGGTTGATTTGTGTCTTAAGGTGTTATTCTAGTACGAACTCTTGAATAGGTTGATCCAAAAGAATAACTTTGAGGTGGTTTCATACCCTACCATAATCTCTTCGTTTGTTCTCCGCTATTAGTTGCTTTGGAGTGACTCTTTGTTGCATGTTGAGGGATTGTTATATGATCTATCTATGTTATTATTGTTGAGAGAACTTGCACTAGTGAAAGTATGAACCCTAGGCCTTGTTTCCTACCATTGCAATACCATTTACGCTCACTTTTGTCATTAGTTACCTTGCTGTTTTTATAATTTCATATTACAAATACCTTTATCTACTATCCATATTGCACTTGTATCACCATCTCTTTGCCGAGCTAGTGCACCTATACAATTTACCATTGTATTGGGTGTGTTGGGGACACAAGAGACTCTTTGTTATTTGGTTGCAGGGTTGTTTGAGAGAGACCATCTTCATCCTACGCCTCCTACGGATTGATAAACCTTAGGTCATCCACTTGAGGGAAATTTGCTACTGTCCTACAAACCTGTGCACTTGCAGGCCCAACAACGTCTACAAGAAGAAGGTTGCGTAGTAGACATCAACCTCTTTTCTGGCGCCGTTGCCGGGGAGGTGAGTGCTTGAAGGTATATCTTTAGATCTTGTAATCGAATCTTTTTGTTTCTTGTTTTATCACTAGTTTAGTTTGTAAAAGAAAACTACCAAAAAAGTGGAATTGAGTTTGTTTCATACGCTTCATCTTTTTAATATCTTTCGTGAGAATGATGGTAAGGAAAATTGTGCTCAAGTGCTAGAAAAAGAAATCTATAAAATGTTTGGCATAAAATATTTGAATGATGAGCATGATTGCAATGTTGTTAGTATGAATTCCTTGAATATCCATGATGCTAATGATATGCAAAGCCACAAGCTTGGGGAAGCTATGTTTGATGAATATGATATTTTATATCCCCCAAGTTTTGATGAGAATATTTATTATGATGAAAGCATGCCTCCTATTTATGATGATTATATTGATGGAAGTGGGTTTGGAAGAGTGTCAACTTTAGGTAGTATTGATCCCACTATTTTGGAGGATATTTAATCTTATTTTGATGAATATGAAAGTGGATTTGGAAGAGTGTCAACTTTATTTAATGATGATTCCACTATTTCGGAAGAGGTTTCAATTGATTATGAGAACAAAGTTGCTATTTATGATGATTATTGTGATGACCTGTATGCTATAAAGAATAAAAATAACCATGAAACTTGTCATCATGATTTTAGTTTTCAATTGGATTATGCCTCACATGATAATTATTTTGTTGAGTTTGCTCCCACTACCATTCCGAATGAGAAGAATTTTGCTTATGTGGAGAGTAATAAATTTTCTATGCAAGTAGATCATGAAAATAATGCTTTAGGTGCTGGTTATATTGTTGAATTCATTCATGATGCTACTGGAAATTATTAAGAGGGAGGAACATATGCTTGTAGGAATTGCAATAATGTCAAGTTTCCTCTCTATGTCCTTAAAATCTTGAAGCTATGCTTGTTTTACCTTCCTATGCTAGTTGATTATTGTTACCATAAGTTGTTTGCTCAGAAAATCCCTATGCATAGGAAGTGGGTTAGACTTAAATGTGCTAGTCTTATTCTTCATGATGCTCTCTTTATGTTTCAATTCTTATCTTTTATGTGAGCATCATTGTCATCATCATGCCTAGCTAGAAAGGCATTAAAGAAAAGTGCTTGTTGGGAGACAACCCAATATTTACCCTTACTGTTTGTGTGTGTTCACATGATTATGCTACTGTAGTAATCATGTTTTATAGCTTTTGTTTCAATAAAGTGCCAAGTAGAACCTTTGGGAAGACTTCGGTGAAGTTTATGTGATCTTGCTGTAAAAAACAGAAACTTTAGTGCTCACGAGAATAGCTGCCACTTTTTACTGAAGGGTGATTTTAGGTTAATTATTTTTGAAGATAATTAATAGACAAATTCCTCAGGACCACCAGTTTAGTTCAGAATTTTTTGAGTTCCATAAGTATACGTCTGATACAGATTACTACAGACTGTTCTGTTTTTGACAGATTCTGTTTTCTATGTGTTGTTTGCTTATTTTGATAAATCTATGGGTAGTATCGGAGGGTATGAACCATAGAGAAGTTAGAATACAGTAGATATTACACCAATATTAATTTAGAATGAGTTCATTACAGTACCTAAGTGGTGGTTTTATTTTCTTATACTAACGGAGCTTATGAGTTTTGTGCTGAGTTTTGTGTGGTTGAAGTTTTCAAGTTTTGGGTAAAGATTCGATGGACTATGGAATAAGGAGTGAAAAGAGCCTAAGATTGGGTATGCCCAAGGCACCCCAAGGTAATATTCAAGGACAACCAAGAGACTAAGCTTGGGGATGCCCCGGAAGGCATCCCCTCTTTCGTCTTCGTTCATCAGTAACTTTACTTGGAGCTATATTTTTATTCACCACATGATATGTGTTTTTCTTGGAGTGTCATTTTCTTTTTGCTTGATGTTAGTTAGAATAATGTTTTGAATCTTTATTTTCAATAAAAATGTCAAGGATAGCCTTTACCATGCTTATTTTGGTAGTATACATGTTGCTATTTGAAAACAGAAAGTTTACCGTTGTTGCAAAAATTCCCTAGAAAAGTCAGAGAGCGATATAATGTTTAATCTTTTTGCATGATTAGCTCTGATAAATCTTTTACAGCGTAGTATTTTGGTTTTAATTTTTGGAGTTAGTGAAGTATGATGAATCTTGCATTCTTTACAGACTATACTGTTTTGGCAGATTGCTGTTATGTTTGCATTGTTTGCCTATGCTTGCTTGTTTGATGATTCTATTTGAGGATAGGACTATTAAATATGCAGATACATTTAGTATTCAATGTTGAATAATAATCTTAGTAATTTGTTACAGTAGAAAATGATAAGGTTTTGCATTGTTTTATACTAACCGATCTCACGAGTTCTTGTTGAGTTTGGTGTGGATGAAGCTTTTGATAAAAAGAGAAACCATGATATGAGGGGAATTAAGGAGACACAAAAGTTCAAGCTTGGGAATGCCCAAGGCACCCCAAGATAATATTTCAAGAAGTCTCAAGCATCTAAGCTTGGGGATGCCCCGGTAGGCATCCCACCTTTCTTCTTCAACAATTATCGGTTAGTATGGGTTGAACCTAAGATTTTGCTTCTTCACATGAGTTGTGCTATCCTTGCAATGTCATTTTATTTTGCTTTGCTTGCTGTTTGAATACAATACCAAGATCTGAAATTACTAAATGAGAGAGAGTCTTCATATAGCTACATAATTATTTAGCTACTCTTTGATCTTCACTTTTTTTTTGGAGTAGCTTTTCACTTACTCGTGTGCTTCACTTATATCCTATGAGTAAATGGTTGAATGAGTTGAATGTCATAAATCTGAAATTATATATGTCTCATTTGCTTATCCCATGGGGAGTAATGACTTCACATCTAAGAAGTAGAGGTTATAAATTTATTGATGATTAGCAGGCATTGTATTGGTCATTTGAACAATTCATGAAAGACTATGGAAGGAAGAGAGATTTCACATATAAATATATTATCATAGACATCTTTTATAATTGTGAGCACTCATTAAGTATGACATGTTAAAGAGTTGATGTTGGCCAAGGAAGACAACATAATGGGTTATGTTTTCTTGCATCTCAGTTAAATTATATTGTCATGGATCATTCAAACATGTTGAGCTTGCCTTTCCCCCTCATGCTAGCCAAAATTCCTAGCACCAAGTAGAGATACTACTTGTGCTTCCAAATATTCTTAAACTCAGTTTTGCCATGAGAGTCCACCATATCTACCTATGGATTGAGTAAGATCCTTCAAGTAAGTTGTCATCGGTGCAAGCAATAAAAACTGCTCTCTAAATATGCATGACTTATTAGTGTGGAGAAAATAATCTTTGTACGATCTTGTTATGGAAGCAATAAAAGCAACGGACTGCATAATAAAGGTCCATATACAAGGGGCAATATAAAGTGACGTTCTTTCGCATTAAGATTTTGTGTATCCAACCCTAAAAGCGCATGACAACCTCTGCTTCCCTCTGCGAAGGGCCTATCTGTTACTTTATGCCTTTTACTTTGTGCAAGAGTCAAGGTGATCTTCACCTTTCCCTTTTTCATTTTATCCTTTGGCAAGCACTTTGTGTTGGGGTGATCCTGATATATATATCCAATTGGATGTACGTTAGCATGAACTATTATTGTTGACATCACCCAAAGGTGAATACGTTTGGAGGCAACATTTTAAGCCCCTATCTTTCTCTGTGTCTGATTAAAATTTCATAACCACAAGTATTGCGTGAGTGTTAGCAATTGTAGAAGACTATATGATAGTTGAGTATGTGAAGTTTGCTAAATCAAAGCTCTGACATAGACCCTTCCTGAAAATAGGATGAATTGCAATTGTTTGATGACTAAGAATGAAGTTTGCTAGTTTTCAAGAAAGTTTATGGTCTATGCTTTAACATGTGAATTGCTTGTTACTTGATTATGAAAAGTTTTACGAGATGAACTACTGTTATGACATATAATCATGCTAGAAAAGGTGATTGAAATTATAATTGATCAAACTTGTGCACCTCTAGCATTCACACTTCATAAATTCTTTATTTTATCATTTACCTACTCGAGGACGAGCAGGAATTAAGCTTGGGGATGCTGATACGTCTCCAACGTATCTATAATTTATGAAGCATTCATGCTATTTTATTATCTGTTTTGAATGATTATGGGCTTTATTATACACTTTTATATTACTTTTGGGACTAACCTATTAACCGGAGGCCCAACCTATATTGCTGTTTTATTGCCTGTTTCAGTATTTCAAAGAAAAGGAATATCAAACGAAGTCCAAACGGAATGAATCCTTCGGCAGCGTTATTTTTGGGAAGAATTTCACCTAGGAGACTTGGAGTTCACGTCAGAAGAGCCTCGAGGAGGCCAGGAGATAGGAGGGCGCCCCCCCCCCTACTGGGCGTGCCCCCCTGTCTCGTGGGCCTCTCGAGCACCTCCCGGCCGACTTCTTTCGCCTATATAAGCCTACGTATCCTAAAAACATCAAATATCAAGACAGATCGGGAGTTCCACCACCGCAAGCCTATGTAGCCACCAAAAACCTCTCGGGAGCCTATTCCGGCACCCTGCCGGAGGGGGATCCCATCACCGGTGGCCATCTTCATCATCCCGGCGCTATCCATGACGAGGAGGGAGTAGTTCACCCTTGAGGCTGAGGGTATGTACCAGTAGCTATGTGTTTGATCTCTCTCTCTCTCTCGTGTTCTCTCTCGTGTTCCCTCTATGGCACGATGTTGATGTATCCCGAGCTTTGCTATTGTAGTTGGATCTTATGGTGTATCTCCCCCTCTACTCTCTTGTGATGAATTGAGTTTTCCCTTTGAAGTTATCTTATCGGATTGAGTATTTTATGAGAACACTTTATGTATGTCTTGTCGTGCTTATCTGTGGTGAAAATGGGATATCATGTGCAACTTGATGTATGTTTTGGTGACCAACTTGCGGGTTCCACCCATGAACCTATGCATAGGGGTTGGCACACGTTCTTGACTCTCCGGTAGAAACTTTGAGGCACTCTTTGAAGTACTTTGTGTTGGTTGAATAGATGAATCTGAGATTGTGTGATGCATATCGTATAATCATGCCCACGGATACTTGAGGTGACAATGGAGTATCTAGGTGACATTAGGGTTTTGGTTGATTTGTGTCTTAAGGTGTTATTCTAGTATGAACTCTTGAATAGATTGATCCAAAAGAATAACTTTGAGGTGGTTTCGTACCCTACCATAATCTCTTCGTTTGTTCTCCGCTATTAGTTGCTTTGGAGTGACTCTTTGTTGCATGTTGAGGGGTTGTTATATGATCTATCTATGTTATTATTGTTGAGAGAACTTGCACTAGTGAAAGTATGAACCCTAGGCCTTGTTTCCTACCATTGCAATACCATTTACGCTCACTTTTGCCATTAGTTACCTTGCTGTTTTTATAATTTCAGATTACAAATACCTTTATCTACTATCCATATTGCACTTGTATCACCATCTCTTTGCCGAGCTAGTGCACCTATACAATTTACCATTGTATTGGGTGTGTTGGGGACACAAGAGACTCTTTCTTATTTGGTTGCAGGGTTGTTTGAGAGAGACCTTCTTCATCCTACGCCTCCTACAGATAGATAAACCTTAGGTCATCCACTTGAGGGAAATTTGCTACTGTCCTACAAACCTGTGCACTTGCAGGACCAACAACGTCTACAAGAAGAAGGTTGCGTAGTAGACATCAGTTCCCAGAACACCGACAGTAGCCCCCAGGCCCAAGGCGCACTCGGACTTTGCTTTGAGGCAAATCCAAAGGGCAAGGGTGAAGCGCCGCAGGCCCCAACCACCAGTGGACCAGGTCACTGTGTGGAACTTGATGGGACGTGGGCATCTCCACTTCCCCATGCTGCCTCGGCAACTGCCCCATGCTGACAAAAAGGCCGGTGCCCACCCTTGAGCCTTCATTGCCTTATCCTCGCCTTGCTCCAGATCCCCCTTTCCTCCTGCCTAGATCTTCTCTGGATCTGCCGATTTTCTCCTCCTAAGCTCTTTGTTGATGGCATCCGGGAAGGCAAGGTCGGCCGTGCAGGCTGCGAGCTCCTCCTCCTCACCTGCGTCGGCCCTTGATGCATCCTCCATCACCGAGAGCAAACACTTCGCCACCGTGCTCCCGCTGACGACGAGCAGCGATAACGAGGGGAGGGAGACGGTGCTCCAGGCCGGCTCCACCAACCCTCGGACCTTGGAGGGGACGTTCTATCCCTTCTTCCTCCACAGCGTCTTCACGGGACTCATCCCACCCTTCTCCAAGTTCTTCGCCGCCGTCCTTGACCACTACCAGATTCAGGCTCTGCATCTGCAGCCCAACTCCATCCTTCTCTTGTCCATCTTCGCCTTCTACTGTGAGGCGTCCGTTGGTGTGATGCCCTATGTGGTGCTTCTCCACCACTTCTTCTATCTCCAGATACACGACCAGACCCAGTGCTCCGGGTGCGTCTCCTTCGCCATAGCCCATAGCGGCAACACGCTTATGAAGGCCGGGAAGAAGGTGGAGGACTTCCAGCGCAAGTGGGTCTTCATGGACGCCAAGGGCTCCCACGCGCGGCTTGAATTGCCGGCCGAGCTATTAAAGAAGTTCGATTGGTGGGGTCATGAGAAGCTCACCATCCCACGGGCAGTGTCGGTCCTGAAGAAGATGAAAGCGGACATGGAGTCCGAGGCGCTGTCAGGGGCCATGCTCGTTAAGGAGTTCCTGATGTAGCGTATGGCCTCGCTCCAAGCATAGTCGCGCCCCATGTGGGATTTCAAGGGCGCGAAGGACAACATCCGGCTGCGCCCAAGGAGCCTGACAGGCGAAGAACTGAGCAAGGCCGTGCTTACCCTGCTAGAGAAGGATTCGGGCAGCCTCTCGGCAGCCTACATCCCACTGTACTGCGACGGGGCGGAGCTGGCAGCCACCATGCCCGTCTTCAATGAGCTGGGGCTCGTGCCGCCTGAGTTCCCCAAATCCCCAGTCCCTGTGTCTTCCAATGATGAATCCAGGGAGAAGGGGGAGGAGGACTCGGAGGCGACTGTGGATGATGTGGCAGAGACCTCTCCCCCATCGCAGAGCGAGCTTCTCTGCAGACTTTATGACGATGACAATGTCGTCGAGCCCCTGGTCGAGGAGTCGCGCTCTGCTGGGGTCGTCATGAGGTCCGGGGACACCCTCGTGCGGAAGCTGGGATGAGCAACCCTGGAGAAGGACGAGGCGGCATCCCTTCCTCGATGCGACACCGCCACCTCGTCACCAGTTGCCGCCGCACCAAGGCGAGTCATCGAGTGCCTCGCCGATTCTCAGGGCGTGACGAAACCTGCACTCAAGAGGGTTTGGGGGCCCTGGCCCTAGCCAGGAAGAGGGTGTACATCACTACTGACTAGTAAGTATCTTTCCTTGTTGTTGTTTGCCATACTTGATGTCGCACCCACAACATTAACGCTCCCCTTCTTGTGACCAGGATGGACAGTGTCATGAAGAAGAGGAAGGAGGGGGCCCGGACCCGAGAGGCCACACCATCCGCCATGGTCGTGGTGGCCCTGGCGCAAATGGAGGAGTCCACCTCGCGCTTGACGTGATGAAGCGGGCCCCTCAAGGCACGACGACAGAACCTCAGGAGAAGGTTGCCTTCGTGGCTCAGCAGACTCTAGAGCCGCCCGTCCCCGTCCCACCCGCAGGAGGTTCGGGGGCTTCAGAGCCCCCTGCTGCTGTGTCGCCAATCCAGGCGTCGGTGCCGCCTCCTCCCCAGGCCCTCATACCAGTGGACTATGGCCCACCCGTCAGGCCCGGGCGGTGGAGGAGGCCTATGCCGCGTTGGACCAGCTCCGAACCGATCTCCAGGGTGCCGACACGCGCATGGCGATGGGGCGCATGGGGCTGATCTCGAGGTGGCTCCAGGCTGATGCGTCTATCAAGACTGCCTGGGGCCGGGCCGAGGCTGCCGCCGCAGAGGGTAGGAAGGAAGCCGGCGAGGTCACGACGGCTTGTGACACGGCACTGGCTGACGCAGCGTCCGCTAAGGATCATTGCAACATGATGGAAGCCAAGCTTAAGGCTCTCCGTGAGGAGCAGGCCGACCAAACCCGTCATCTCCAAGAACATGAAGAGGAGCTCAGGGCTCGGGAGGCAGTGCTCGCCGACCGTGACGCCGAGCTGGCCCAGGCGGCCAAGGACCAAGCTGTGGAGCGGGACCGCCTAGGAAAGCTGAAGGAGGAGGTGGATAGGGCCTAGGCGTCCCACACCCAGCTTGTCCCTGAGGAGACGGCCCGGCTGGAGGCCAGGAAGAAGACCCTCGCCGCTACCGAGGAGGCGGTAGCCACGGGGTGCAAAGCCTTCGTCTCCCTCGAGTTTAGGTCCCGCACGGTGCTGCACTCCCTTTACGGAGAAGGGTATAAGAAGCCGCTGGCAACTCCAGAGGATGGCCTTACTAAGATTCTCCCCAAACTTGCCGAGGCACTTGAAGGCGTTGCCGCACTCTAGGAGACAATCTTCGACCTCAGCCCCTTGATCAAACCGGTGGCTTCTCAATCCCACGACATTGTTGCAAAGTCCATGAAGAAGTTGATGGAGGCCCTGCTGGAGAAGTTCCTGTGCGTCCCCGACCCCGCGGCTGCGGCGACCGGAACCGACAGCGAAGATGGTGGTGGCATCATTGTCGACGGGCTATGTAAGGCGAGCGACAGTAGCGGCCGAGGCCATGGTGGCGCTTCCTCCTAGTTCACTCCTACAACATCCGTCGTGCCTCATTGAGTGTCACGCCCAATATGCAACCCTATCCAAAAGGAACTCGAAGGTCCCACCATGGATAGACCCGCATATTGAAACGCTTTTGCAAGGTGGATATCATTACATCAATATTACATAATAGATGGGGATACATACATAAGGCATACAATGCCACATGAATACAACATCACAATACATAAGAGCATCATCCGACTACGGATGAATCACAAATAGAAACTCAAACAACATCCACCCTGCTAGCCCAGGCTGCCGACCTGGAACCTATCCCCTGATCGAAGAAGAAGCAGAAGAAGAACTCAACGCAAGCAAGCATCGCTCTCGCGTCACGATCATCGCACAACCAGTACCTGCAACTGTTGTTGTAGTAATCTGTGAGCCACGAGGACTCGGCAATCCCATTACCATGGGTATCAAGACTAGCAAAGCTTAAAGGGAAAGGAAGGGGTAAAGTGGTGAGGCTGCAGCAGCGACTAAGCATATATGGTGGCTAACATATGCAAATAAGAGTGAGAAGAGAACAAGCGGAACGGTCATCAACTAGTAATGATCAAGAAGTGATCCTGAACTCCTACTTACATCAAACATAACCCAGAAACCGTGTTCACTTCCCGGACTCCGCCGAGAAGAGACCATCACGGCTACACACGCGGTTGATGCGTTTTAATTCAGATCTGGTGTCAAGTTATCTACAACCGGACATTAACAAATTCCCATCTGCCTATAACTGCAGGCACGGCTTTCGAAAGATTATACCCTGCAGGGGTGTCCCAACTTAGCCCATGACAAGCTCTCGCGATCAATGAAGGAATAGACCTTCTCCCAGGAAGACCCGATCAGACTCGGAATCCCGGTTTACAAGACATTTCGACAATGGTAAAACAAGACCAGCAAAGCCGCCCGATGCGCCGACAAATCCCGATAGGAGCTGCACATATCTCGTTCTCAGGGCACACCGGATGAGCGAAGCGTACAGGAACCGACGTAACCCAAGTTGCCAAGGGATGGCCCCGCACGGTGCTCTAGTTCGGACCAACACTTAGACAAGCACTGGCCTAGGGGGGCTAAAATAAAGATGACCCTTGGGTTGGCCGACCCAAGGGAAAGGGTAGGTGGTGGTGAGGCAAATGGTAAAACCAAGGTTGGGCCTTGCTGGAGGAGTTTTATTCAAAGCGAACTGTCAAGGGGGTCCCATAAATCACCCGACCGCGTAAGAAACGCAAAATCCGGGAACATAACACCGGTATGACGGAAACTAGGGCGGCAAGAGTGGAACAAAACACTAGGCAAAATGCCGAGTCTTCCACCCTTTACCAAGTATATAGATGCATTAATAATATAAGAGATATTGTGATATCCCAACCAAAATCCTGTCCACCATGGAGAAATCTTCAACTTCACCTGCAACTAGCAACGCTATAAGAGGGGCTGAGCAAAGCGGTAACATAGCCAAACAGTGGTTTGCATGGGAAAGGTGTCAAAGGTTAGAGGTTCATGGCAATTTGGGATGGCTTGATAAACAGATGATAGGTAGCGCAGCAAAGCGATAGAATGAAGCAACTGGCATAGCAATGATAGTAGTGAGACCCAGGGTAGCGGTCATCTTGCCTGAAATCCCGCAAGGAAGAAGAACGAGTCCATGAAGAAGACGAACGGATGAAGCCGAACCAAGCGAAGACGAACGAATCCTCACGATCGCAACGAAACAGGAACTAACAAGAAGAAGCACACAACATAGTAAACACACCACACATGAAAAAGGCATGATGCACAAACAAGCATGATGCATGACAAAGCTACATGAAGCTAGTCATGGCAAGACATGATGCAAACAAGAACAACACATCAAGGCAAGTTTAAATGAGGCCGGGAACAACATATAACAATTCCGGTAAGTCCTCATATGCATATTTCGAAATTGGTCCATATCTGAATAAACCTTATGTTCAAGTTTATAAACATCAAGTTAAAATGCACAAGGATGATCTACACGAGATTCTAGTCAAGTTACATATAAAGTTCATTTAGTTCGGAGCTACGGTCTAGAAGATATGAGCAAAACAAGTTAAACATGGCATTAATGCAAAATGCATACAAACATCAAGCAAACACCTCAAAACAAGGATGCAACATGATAATATGGAACTACATGCAATTCTAAGCAAGTTTCATATAGAGCACACTCAAAACGGAGCAACAGTTCAACACATGCACACTATACAAGTTATAAGGACAAGCTGTCCAAAACAGCAACTAGGCATAATGCAAGCAACAAAACAATAAGATACAGCATCTCAACATAATAACAAAAGGCATGGGCATGATGTACAGTTAAAGCACAGCAAATCATGAACACTTAGCTATATCTATAAATCACTAGAACATGCTCAAACACACATGGTAAGATTGCAAGTTATAACAATTTCAGACTTTGCAGAAAATAACATCACGATTCAATGTTCAGAGCTATCAAACAACATATTACAGGAACTTATCATGGCAAACAAAGGCATGGCATGAATCTACTATTTGCATAGATCAAAAGACCCTTACTGACCATAAGCCAAAAATGATCAGAAAATATGATGGCGCCCACGTAAACATAGCAAGTTATTAAACAGATTCAAACATGGCAGGAACATAATTATAAAGGCATGTAAATGAGCTTCTGCAACTCACTACAGAGCAATACATGGCATGGCAAGGCACCCAATAGTAAGAAGTCATATTTGTGAAGCTAAGCATGGCAATATCAAGGTCATAGGGTGCATGGATCACTAGCAAAACACATGGGAACAAGTGAACTTAATGTAAACAGGCTGACAGCAACATTTTCAAGCAACTTTGGAGCAAGATATGAACAAGCTACAGCAACCTATAAATGCAACCAGGGGCATGGATGGATAGAGGATGACATGTAGATCAAAACATGTTTATAGAACATCTCCAGATTATGCATAGAATGATTAGTAGCAACATGTATATATAGCATCACGAAATAACAGATTCAGCCTAGCAAAACAGCAACATCATGAACACTACTTAACAAGCTCGATACACTCATCACAAATCATTGCATGACAAGATAAGCATAGCATCATCAAGAAGACATGTTTGTTAAACAAACCAAGTCAAGAACAAGTCCATAGCATGCACGGATCAACTATAGCATCCTTGGCCAAATTGAATAACATGTAAACAATCTGCCAGGAAACATTTTGAAGCAAAAGTAGAGCACGAAAATGACATGCTAGACTACTCCATAATTGCAACAAAGGGCATGAATGGATAGACAATAACCACATGTTCAAAACACCCTTACTGAAGTATCTCTAAATATGCATGGATCTCTCTGAAGCATCAAGTTTACATGGCATCAAAATTACAGCATAACAGGAACTAAAACAGCAACATCACGATGCCTAGTTTGCATGCTTGTGCTAGTCACCATATTGATCACAAAAATACATGGTAAGAACCTCTGTAAATAAGACATAGCCTAGTTCAAAACACATTTAGGGACCAAGTTCATAGGATGCACACATCAATCGTGGCAAAAATGACAAAAGAGCTCGTACTGATAACAGACAGCAGAAAATATCATGAAGCACTCTTACAACAATGATTCAGGCATCTATATGACCTCAAATGAATATGACTCAATGGAATTAAATGATTTACTCGTCGAGACGAACAATTTGACATATTACACGCGCAAAACGGAGCTGCGGATGCAGAGATACAATGCAATGAACAGGGCATGAAATTTACAAAAATCTGGGACTTAGGGATTTCGGGGGTCAACCTCTGGATCTGCACGGTTTACGAGGTTCGCCGGAGAACCTCGCTGGAACTTCGCCGGAGATGGAGAGGAAGGTCCCGGGGCGCTCTCCTCCAGCCGGATCTTGCCGGATCCGGCACGGGACGGCGCGGGGACGGCGATGGAGGGACTCGGGGAGGCCGGGGAGGCGACGCGGGGCGCCACGGGATGGCCGGGGTGGCGGCGCTGCACCGGGGCGAGGAGCTCGCCGGAGCTCTGGCACGGACGGCGGCTGGAGGTGGCTCGGGGCGCGGGAGCAGGGAGGCGCGGGGCGGCGCCAGCTCGGGGCGGCGCCCGAGGGAACCGGGAGGCGGGCGACGGAGGGCGGGGCCGGCGACGGCGCTCGTCGACGGCGGGCACGGCGGCCAGCAGCGAGGCCGAGCCGCGGTGGGGCGGCGGAGGGAGCTCAGGCCGGGAGGTGGACGGCGCGGGCCGTACGGGCGGACGGCAGCGGCGACGCGGGCTCGCGCGGGCCCGATCCGGGTCCCGCGGGCCGCGCGATGGGGGGAGGAGAGAGAGGGTGAGGTGGCGACTGGCGGTTGGAGGAGAGTGGCGGCGGGGTGACGTGGCGCACTGGGATTGGCTGGGGTGAGGTGGAGGCTGGACATGTCCGGCGGGGTCCGGACGTGTCCGGCTGCGGGATGAGGACGAAGCTAGGGTTTCGGGGGGTTTGGACCGCGAATTTCGGGGGAGGGGCTAGTTTTATAGATAGAGGGAGCTAGGAGAGTCCAAATGAGGAGCGGTTTTCGCCCACACGATCGTGATCGAACGACCGAGAGCATGCAGGGGAGTTAGATGGGTTTTGGGCCACTATGGAAGGGGTGTTGGGCTGCAACTTAAAAGAGGCCTTTGCGGATATGCGGATAACCGTTGGAGTACCAAACGAGCTCCAAATGACCCGAAACTTGACAGGTGGTCTACCGGTGCTATACCAGGACCACTTGGCAAGGCTCGGTCCATTCCGAGAACGTTTAACACCCACTCGCAACGAGAGACGAAAGGGGAACGCCGGAGGGCATAGGAGCGCCGGATTGCAAAACGGACAACGGGGAAAATGCTCGGATGCATGAGACGAACATGTATGAAAAATGAAATGCACATGATGACATGACAAAATGCAACACGCAAGCAAATGACATGGCAACGACGGCGAATAACTGGCAGACACCTGGCGCATCGAATCCGGGGTGTTACATGGAGGCATGAGAACTTCTATTTAAATTTGTGGAACATCATGCTTTTGTAATAATTAGCTGGAATTCCACAATTTCCTTTTTGCCTTAGTGTTCTGCGCCGGCAGGACCCGGCCCCACGCGTACCTCAACCGCCGTTGGGCATTCGGATCACCAGGACAAGACCAAGGGGTGAGGGGCTACGTGTCCAGTGAGGCCCCTGAGTCACGATGCTCAGGGGTCCCCCTTGACGTGCGAACAACTTCGACGGTCTGCGAGTCAGATTGCCACGAGGGTGCTGGTGCTCTGCGTCGGCAGGGCCCGACCCCACGCATACCTCAACAGCCGTTGGGGCGTCCGGATCACCAGGACGAGACCAAGAGGTGAGGGGCTATGTGGCCAGTGAGGCCCCTGAGTCGCAATGCTCAGGGGCCCCCTTTACGTACGAGTTACCCTCATGACCTCCATACCTTTTCCCGTCAACCTTTGCCTGGGAGGGGTGCGCAAGGACCAGGTACAAGGACCTGGTGAGGTGGCGCACGCTAGGTCGAGCCTGAGCGCACCCCTCGTGTCCAGCCCTCGTGCGCCCGTCACAGGGAGAGGTTGATCAGTCGGCCGAGTGGCCATCCTGAGGTTAGTGCAACCCGGAGGTGCCCTCAGTAGTTTATTCACCAGCGCGGAGCATGGTGCTTCCATTCTTGCATGGGCATAGCTGCTCCTCGATAATGTCATCCGCTAGCGCGGAGTATGGGGCTTCCACTTGTGCGTGGGTGGGAACTCCCTCGGGGGGTATACTCTGGATCATGTACAGCCACGTCCTGACATGTGGCTAGCACGGCAGGACTAGAGGAGGTGTATATGGGCATCCGTGGGTCAGCACGGGACTCATGAGGCCCTGCCTCAAGGTGGGTTGCGCTTAAATTTGCGGTTCGGAACATTTGTGAGGGCCCTGTGAGGTGTTTAGGTGGCATGCGCTGAGGGAATCTCCGGAGGACATCACATGAGAAGGCCAAACACCAATGACCCCAGGAGGTGATGTGAACGGTTTCGGCCCGCCAGACAGAGCTCAGATGTTAGGTTTATCGACGCTGTAGGGACGGCCCCGAGCATAGACACTGTACCCAGTCTTCTCATGCAACAACCCCAAGGAAAGACAACTGGCGCGTGGCTCCTGCGGCAGCGAGGCACCGGGTCGCGCGCCCTAACTCATCCACTCTCGATTAGCTCATTGAGAACAAGGCACCAAGGACCACGAGAGGTGACGTACACGGGAGCTGGCCCACGAGACAGAGCTCGATTACTTGGGTTTCTCGACGCTGCAGGGACGGACCCAAGCACAGACACCGTGCCAGTCCTTAAACATGAGGCGGTCGCGGGTGGGTTTGTGAGGGTGCAGACATTCATGGTAGCAAAGCACCGGACATGCATGTGATAATATATAAAGCAACTCATGAAGGAGTAAGGCTAGTTCTGATATTTGTGCAAAATGATACATGCTGAAGGGATGGACCCACACAACTTGAGAATAATGCAGCCCGAGAGGCGCCCTCAACTGAATAAACCAAAAAGTCACCTGGCACCGTTGTTGTAGAGGCATTGGAGAAGTTGAAGACGTGGAGAAGATGAAGATGCGTGATGCAGAAGTTGCTGCTCACAAGCCGGCCAACTCCTGAGTCTTGTGGGGATCCGGAGGTCCAGGGGGCTTGCGAGGTTCCGGCACTTCCTTCGTCAGGATCGCCTGGTGCCTGGCCTCGTGAGCCGCCAGACACCTTGCATGTAGCTCCGGTGAAAGGCAACCGCGTTCGGCAGGCCAAATGGCATGCAGACGTAGCTGTGGGGGCGGCCCCAACACCGTCCAATGCGGGACGGACAGAATAGCTCCTAAGAAGCAGCCCTATTGAGGCTTGGGGTGTTGACGCAGACATGCAGCTCACCACCCATGTTGGGGGCGGTAGCTGCAACGGATGACGTGGGGCAGCGCTCGCCACGCATGGCTCGCGCGACCTGAAGCTCCTCGATTACCTTGGTGATGAACTCCTGAGCACCTGGTGCCTTGCAATCCGCTCATGAAAGCGCTTATTGAAGCACGCCTCCATGTGGTGCCCGAACGCCTCCCTCGTGACGTTGGCTAGGTCAGAAGTCGTCCAGACGAGAGCCCCCGAGCCCGTCCCGAGGGTGGCACCGTGTTGGGGAACGTAGGATGCAATTTTAAAAAAAATCAACGCTCACACAAGATCTATCTAGGAGATGCATAGCAACGAGAGGGGGAGAGTGTGTCTACGTACCCTCGTAGACCGAAAGTGGAAATGTTTGACAACGCGGTTGATGTAGTCGAACTTCTTCTAGCTCTAACCAATCAAGTACCAAACGCACGACACCTTCGAGTTCTACACATGTTCAGCTCGATGACGTTCCTCTCCCTCTTGATCCAACAAGGTGTCAAGGAAGTAGATGAGTTCCGTCAGCACGACGGTGTGGTGACGGTGATGGTGAAGTGATTCACACGGGGCTTCGCCTAAGCATCACGACAATATGATCGGGGTGTAAACTATGGAGGGGGTGCCGCACACGGCTAACATTTGATGTTGTGTGTTGTAGGCGCCCACATATATATAGGTTGGAGGGGAGGAGAGGCAGCCAAGGGGGCACCCCAAGTAGGAGAAATCCTACTTTGGCTCCTCTCCCAATTCGGCCAACCCCCCTCTCCTATTCCTATTCGGAGTAGGAAGGGAAGAGGGGGAAGGGGAAATCCTATTCCCTTTTTCCTTTCCTTCTTCCCCTTTCCTTCTCCAATTTTTCCAGCCCATATGGGGGCGCACCAGCCCCTTTATGGCTGGTGCGTTTCCCCTCTTGGCCCATAAGGCCCATATCTTTTGCCAGGGGTGTCCGGAACCCCTTCCGGTGACCCGATAAGTACCCGGTGCTTCCTGAAACACTTCTGGTTCTGAATAGCATCGTTCTATATATAAATCTTTACCTCTCGACCCTTTTGAGACTCCTCGTCATGTACGTGATCTCATCCGGGACTCCGAACAATATTCGGTCACCAAATCACATAACTCATATAATACTATCTCGTCAACGAACGTTAAGCGTGAGGACTCTACAGGTTTGAGAACTATGTAGACATGACCGAGACACCTCTCCGGTCAATAACCAATAGTGGAACCTGGATGCTCATATTGGCTCCCACATATTCTACGAAGATCTTTATCGTCTGAACCATTATGACAACATACATTATTCCATTTACCATCGGTATGTTACTTGCCCGAGATCCGATTGTTGGTATCTTCATACCTAGTTCAATCTCTCTACCAGCAAGTATCTTTACTCGTTTTGTAATACATCATCTTGCAACTAACTCATTAGTCACTTTGCTTGCAAGGCTTCTTATGATGTGTATTACCGAGAGGGCCCCGAGATACCTCTCTGATACACAGAGTGACAAATCCAAATCTCGATCTATGCCAACCCAACAAACACCTTCGGAGATACCTGTAGAGCATCTTTATAATCACCCAGTTACATTGTGACGTTTCATAGCACACAAGGCATTCCTATGGTATCCAGGAATTGCATAATCTCATAGTCAAAGGAATACGTATTTGACATGAAGAAAGCAATAGCAATAAAATTGAACGATCATTATGCTAGGCTAACAGATGGGTATTGTACATCACATCATTCTTATAATGATGTGATCCCGTTCATCAATGGCAACACATGTCTATGGTTATGAAACTTAACCAGCTTCGATTAACGAGCTAGTCTAGTAGAGGCTTTACTAGGGACACGGTGTTTTGTCTATGTATCCACACATGTATCAAGTTTCCGGTTATTACAATTCTAGCATGAATAATAAACATTTATCATGAAATAAGGAAATATAAAATAACAACTTTATCATTGCCTCTAGGGCATATTTCCTTCAGTCTCCCACTTGCACTAGACTAGAGTCAATAATCTAGTTCACATCACCATGTGATTTAACACCAATAGTTCACATCTTTATGTGATTAACACCCACAGTTCACATCACCATGTGACCAACACCCAAAGGGTTTACTAGAGTCAATAATCTAGTTCACATCGCTATGTGATTAACACCCAAAGAGTACTAAGGTGTGATCATGTTTTTCTTGTGAGAGAAGTTTAGTCAATGGGTCTGCCACATTCAGATCCGTATGTATTTTGAAAATTTCTATGTCTATAATGCTCTGCATGGAGCTACTCTAGCTAATTGCTCCCACGTTCAATATGTATCTAGATTTATACTTAGAGTCATTTAGATCAATGTCAACGCTTGCAACGACGTAACTTTTTACGACAAACTCTTTATCGACCCCATAACCGAGAAACATTTCCTTAGTCCTCTTAGGTAACTAGGGATAATTTTGATTGTTGTCCAGTGATCTACTCCTATATCACTATTATACCCCCTTGCCAAACTCATGGCAAGGCACATAAAAGGTCTGGTACACAACATGGCATACTTTATAGAACATATGGCTGAGGCATAGGGAATGCCTTTCATTCTCTCTCTCTATCTTCAGTCGTGGTCGGGTTTTGAGTCTTACTCAACTTCACACTTTAAATACATGCTAGAACTCCTTCTTTGACTGATCTGTTTTGAACACCTTCAAAATCTTGTCAAGGTGTGTGCTTTGTGAAAGTCCTATTAAGCGTCTTGATTTATCTCTAGAGATCTTGATGTCCAATACATAAGTAGCTTTACTGAGGTCTTTTATTGAAAAATACTTATTCAAGTATCCTTTTATGCTATCTAGAAATTCTATATTATTTCCAATCAATAATATGTCAACCACATATAATAATAGAAATTCTACAGAGCTCCCACTCACTTTCCTGTAAATACAGGCTTCACTGAAAGTCTGTATAACACCATATGCTTTGATCACCTCATCAAAGCATATATTCCAACTCTGAGATGCTTGCACCAGTCCATAAATGGATCGCTAGAGCTTGCACACCTTGTTAGCACCTTTAGGATCGACAAAACCTTCTGGTTGCATCATATACAACTCTTCTTAGATAAATCCATTAAGGAATGCAGGTTTGACGTCCATTTTCCAGATTTCATAAAATGTGGCAATCGCTAACATGATTCGGACGGACTTAAGCATCGCTACTGTTGAGAAAGTCTCATCGTAGTCAACCCCTTGAACTTCTCGAAAACCTTTTGCGACAAGTCAAGATTCATAGACAGAAAACATTACCGTCAGCGTCAGTATTCTTCTTGAAGATCCATTTATTCTTTATGGATTGCATTCATAACCCACAAGTATAGGGGATCACAACAATTTTTTAGGGTAGAGTATTCAACCCAAATTTATTGATTCGACACAAGGGGAGCCAAATAATGTTGTCAAGTATTAGCAGCTGAGTTGTCAATTCAACCACACCTGAAAGAATTAACATCTGTAGCAAATTATTTAGTAGCAAAGTAATATGGAAGTAACTGTAATGGTGGCAAAAGTAATAGTAGCAGGTTCGTAGCAATCGTAACAGTGGCAACGGAAAAGTAACTTAGCAAAGATCAATATAAAATGAGCTCGTAGGCAATGGATAAATGATGGATAATTATCTCGGATAGCATTCATCATGCAATAGTTATAACATAGGGTGACACAGAACAAGCTCCAATTCATCAATATAATGTAGGCATGTATTCCGAATATAGTCATACGTGCTTATGGAAAAGAACTTGCATGACATCTTTTGTCCTACCCTCCTGTGGCAGTAGGGTCCTATTGGAAACTGAGGGATATTAAGGCCACCTTTTAATAGAGTACCGGACCAAAGCATTAACACTTAGTGAATACATGTACTCCTCAAACTACGGTCATCACCGGGAAGTGTCCCGACTATTGTCACTCCGGGGTTGCCGGATCATAACACGTAGTAGGTGACTATAACTTGCAAGATAGGATTAAGAACACAAATATATTCATGAAAAAATAATAGGTACAAATCCGAAATCATGGCACTCGGGCCCTAGTGACAAGCATTAAGCATAGCAAAGTCATAGCAACATCAATCATAGAACATAATGGATACTAGGGATCAAACCCTAACAAAATTAACTTGATTACATGGTAGATCTCATCCAACCCATCACCGTCCAGCAAGCCTACGATGGGATTACTCATGCACGGCGGTGAGCATCATGAAATTGGTGATGTAGGATGGTTGATGATGACGACATCGACGATTTCCCCTCTCTGGAGCCCAAAACGGACTCCAGATCTGCCCTCCCGAGGAATAACAGGAGGTGGCGGCGGTTCTGTATCGTGAACATGATGAATCCTTCTCTCTGGTTTTTTCTCCCTGAACGTGAATATATGGAGTTGGAGTTGAGGTCGGTGGAGGTCTGTGGGACCCACAAGACCAGAGGGCGCGCCCCAGGGGGGTGGGCGTGCCCTCCACCCTCGTGGATAGGGTGTGGGTCCCCTTCGGTTGATTCTTTCGCCATATTTTTTAATTATTCCAAAATAATCTCCGTGAAGTTTTAGGTCATTCCGAGAACTTTTATTTCTGCACAAAAATAACACCATGGCAATTTTGCTAAAAACAACGTCAGGCTGGGTTAGTTCCATTCAAATCATGCAAATTAGAGTCCAAAACAATGGCAAAAGGGTTTGGCAAAGTAGATACTATGGAGACGTATCACCGCTCATCGGGCAAGTCCCCCAAAGTCCACACTTTGTTCTCATATATGGATCCTATCTCTAATTTCATGGCCTCAAGCCATCTGTCGGAATCTGGGCTCATCATAGCTTCTTCATAGTTCGTAGGTTCATCATGGTCTAGTAGCATGACTTCCAGAATAGGATTACCATACCACACTACAAAAAAATACACTTTCGTGATGATACATGTTTGTCACAGTAGGTCGTGTTTTTTGTCATGCATGTACATCCATGATGATTTTATGACAGAATCAAGATAGTCATACATGTGCTGTTGTAGAAGTGTTCCATGACATTACCAAAATTATCATCACGGAAGTGTCCACTTCCATGACGATAAATCACGCGTCACAGAAGTGCTTTCGTCAAGGGTGACCGACACGTGGCATCCACCGTAACGGAACATCGTTAAGCTATCGGGTCGGGTTTTGGATCCGATAACCCGTTAACAGCCCGGACCAATTGGAAATTTCCACGTGTAAAATTCTGATTGGCCGAAGGGAACACATGCCAGCTCGTCAGTGGGCCAGATGTCGCCCGTCCATTGGAGGAGACATGCCTATGATACATCGACACGTGGCTGGGCCCAACAGAGGCCCATATAGGTTAAAAAGGTTGGCCCAGTCAAATGCCTGTAGTACTTAATCAGGTACTAGTGGGCCAACCCAATAACGGCCTACTTAATAAAGGCCCATTTACGGCCCGAAGCCAGATCTGGCCCGTTAATTGTTCGCCCAAAATTTGGGCCCATTTACGGCCCGAAGCCAGATCTGGCCCATTAATTGTTCGCCCAAAATTTGGGCCCATTTGCGGCCCCAAGCCAGATCTGGCCCGTTAATTGTTCGCCCAATATTTGGGCCCAAGTACGGCCTAGTGACTTTCGGCATGTTACGCCTGATGTAGACATGGGCCCATTTCAGCCCGGTGTGGCTTTCGGCCTGTTAGAGGCTTGATGTAGACATGGGCCCATTTCAGCCCGGTGTGACTTTCGGCCTGGGAATGGCCAGTGCTGCCCATGGGCCATATATGGTCCGACGGGACATCGGGCCCACTAACGTCTCGTGCTAAAGGTGGCAATAGTTAAGCCCAACATGACTTTGGGCCTGTTAAAGGCCTGTCGCGTAATTCGGCCCGTTGATGCCTGTACTAAGCTTTCGGCCTCTTAAAGGCCCATGATATCAGTGAGCCAACTAAGGCCCGAGATATGTTTTGGCCTGGTAACGGCCCGTGAGCTAACTGGGCCCAGAAAGGCCTGGTCTACATTTCAGCCTGCTGAAGGCCCGTCGACGACTAGTGAAAATTGAGGCCCAACATGCATTTTGGCCTGCTAAAGGCCCGTGGTTTCATCTCGGCCGTAACAGGCCAGTACAATATTCAGCCTGTTAATGGCCCAACGCTACCTAGGCAAAACTAAGCGCCGGGTCGACAAAAGGCCCAACTAAAATATAGGCCGGTGTATGTTTGGGCCTGGCACAATGTGTGAAGGCCCCAATCATTCGGGCCCAAGAAAGACGCAGGCCGACCCAATTGTGGCCCGCTAAAAACCAGGCCCGTTAGAGTCAAATGTTTCGGCCCGGTCGACTACATCTGATTTTTTTTTCAAATAGCGAATGATGGTAGTAACTAGTAGGAATTAAGAACAAACCTACTCTATACAATAAAGAAATTGCGGCATAGTAACTAAGAATAAACCTACACTATACAATAAAGGATTTAAGGTGTATTACATCCATTGGGCATCGAAGTTTGCCACAAGTGATCATAAAGCGCAACGAAGAAGCAGATTACAAAGACTGGGCACCATTGCAGCGTAACAAAATAATACTGAACCGAGACCACTTCCAAGACAGTTCAAGAAAGGTTAGCCTTGCGGGGGAACTGCTACGCAAGCTGCTGAGCAAGGTTGTGAGACTGGCCTAGCATGTCGGTCAGAGCTTCCAGGTGTAGCTGTTTAGCGATGAGGTTCTCATTGGTGTTCTCCGCAATCTTCCTTAGAGATAGGACTTCAAGTCAAAGTAGAGTTGCAGAATGCCTTTCTGCTAGAACTTGGGACTAAAGAAGTCAAACTGATTCAGACAACAAATTCTATGAGCTCGTCTGACTGCTAGTCTCAAGTAACTTGAACACTGCATCAAGACAAGACTTTGGGGTTGTCTCGCTATCTTCAAGATGTTTTGCCTTCTTTGCTGCAATATATGTTGGGTTTGTCTCACAGCCTTCAGCAGACTTGTGCATGCCATCAGGCATATCACCCTAAAACAAAGCAGAGAGATGACAGGTTTTGCACATGTATAAACAAAGATGATAATTGTGCTGTCAGTTCCATCCAATTTCAAATTAGAAAATAAAGAGTAAGTTCAAAATATCTACATAATTTGGCATTGTTCATAATGCGGGGAGCTTCACCACACTATTGGATTACCATGTCAACATAACAAGCATAGATGAAGGGCAAAGAAAATCATTGTATGTATTTTGGATAATGTGCATGGCATGTTGTTCATATCATCAGCCACATCAGTAAGATAAAACAGGAGATGACAAGGTGCAAACGTTGGTTGCTTCGCCACACACTGGATTATAGATCCACAAAAACAAGCATACATATAGGGAGTATTAAGTAATGTGCATGGTATGAAAAAGGAATTTGGTTTTACAAGTAAAACTTAGAACTTACGGTTCTTGCGAACATGCATTTTGGTAGAAACAGCAAACTAAACAGCAGTAGACAATAGGGAGTATGAGAAAATTAAACAGCAGTTGAGGATAAAGGCTTTAGAAGGACTAACTTACATTAATAGTTAACACCGGCTTTATAATGCCCTTCTGCATGTCAAGGGAAGGATAACTCAAGAATTTCAGCACAGAATCTTCTTCATAAGCATTGCATGTACTCTACATTTTGTAGAGAGTAATTATAGATATGATAATACTGGAAGGGATAGAGGATAATGAAGATAAGATGCAGATTGATGCTACATAATCAACTACCAATCCCTGGAAGTACAAGCGTTACAGGACAAAATGTACTGACAAGAGCAATGGGCTACACTTCTGCACTGGCATTATCTGTATTCTACTTGTTGGTAAGATTAAATATAGATCTGATCTTTTTTAGTAAATGGTGGGCGGGGGAGATAAGATGCAGAATGCTACACAATGAACCAACCCCTCTTCCCATAATACAAGAGTGTTTTGAACACTGGTGTACTGTACAAAACGTTCTTATATTATGGGACGGAGGGAGTAGCTATTAATGTAAGTACAGTGATAGACCACGTTCAGTCCTTACAAGAGGACTACAGAGCTAAACCTCTTCAAAAGCATTGGGTTGATTCTAAATTTATGTAAGAGTCCATATGGATCTTATAATGTCCACCAAATGGACGATTACGAGGCTAAAATGTGCAGTGATGCTACATAATCAAACAGCTATGAAAGTAAGTATGGACATACAGGGCAAGAGGTACTCACAAGAGCAATGTAGTGTGCAATATAGTTGCGAGATTCTGTGGTCCCTTGAGAACGAATGTTCTTCTGCTAACAGTTTTCGTACAAGTGAGACATTAAGGCAAATGCAGAAGGTTGTGGATGTGCGGGGTGGCGCCTGGGCCTTGTCCTGGGGCTTGGCGGCCTCACCCTTGGTTAATTGTAGGCAAAGTAGCACTGTTTGAGGCGTGCTTTGTACGGTTGAACCTATATAAGTACTCATACTGTTTTATGCTTTGGTTGTTAAGTGCCCCTACTGGTTTCAGTTAAGGTTGTTAAGTACTCCTGCTGCTTTTACAGTCTGTCGTGTTTCTTCAGTCATGTCTTCCTCCAGCCGCCAAAACCAAACCAGCACCGGCGGAGCCGCCTGCTTCCGCCTCCCACGGCTGGCTGCGCCTCAGCGCACGCATCGCCGCCCCACCGTCTCCTAAATCATTAATGCCGACGTCCTCCGCGCGGTTTGGTGTGCTCACCACGGCGCCGCCCTCTCGCATTGTCAACATGGTCAACAAACAACAGGAATCAGCACAAGTACGTGGATAGGATGATAGCAGGGGCCCACCACGTCAGCGTATGGAAAAATAAAATGCTTCCTCCTAGTGTTTTCCTGACATCTGGGACCCACGACATTGTGAGCGTATATAGTCAATAGACAAAAGAACAGCACAAGATCGGCTGACACCTGGGACGTAGCTACTCGAGCAGTTTTTTTTGTTATTGTTGAGACGGAGCAGGATTTGAATTGGGTTGTGACCCGTCCAGCCCAGGCTTATATTTTATGTTCACCATGTGACCAGCCCAGCTATTTTTTCTTTGTGAAAATGAGCCCGGTTTATTTTTCTGAAGAATACCCAATCCAGGCCTACTTATTTTTCTATGCCCTAATGGGCTGCAAATCTTGAAAGTAATATGAAATGGGTTGTAAATATAAAAACAGATGACAAATTGGCAATTACTTTATAATTTCTGTATTTTTTCACATTTCCAGATTCCTATTTCACTCGCCATTAACCTAACTTCAATATATCTTCAAAGTACTTTAAATCTGGCTCAACATTTCGGTATTAAAAATAGTTTGGAACCCACAGAAATATGCGAAATTGGCCCTGGCCAACCAAAAAAAACAACTGCAATAAATTGCATAAGAAGTTGCCATGACCTATATATAAAATATTAAAAAAGAGGGAGTGGTCTGACTTGTGGGCCTGTTTAGTTGACGCGCATGCAAGATTTTTTTAGTTATTATATACATCAACAAATGATTCTAGTAGACGTAACCGTTGGATGTCAATCCAACGGCCGTCGTGTTTCTTCAATCTCTGATCTTCTTGCTCCAGCCGCCAAAGCAGCGCCGGCGGGACCGCCTGCTCCCGCCTCCCGTGGCCGGTTGTGCTACCGCGCAGGCCTTAGCGCCCCCTACTACTCCCACCGCTGGCCAGGGCATCCCTCTACTCACCCACACCCCCTGTTATTCTGCGGCGACAGCAGCCTCACACCGCAGCCGAACCGGTGAACTGATACGTCTCCAACGTATCTATAATTTTTGATTGTTCCATGCTATTATATTACCTGTTTTGTATGTTTATGGGCTTTATTTTATACATTATTATCATTTTTGGGACTAACCTACTAACTGGAGGCCCAGCCCGTATTGTTGTTTTTTTGTCTATTTCAGCATTTCAAAGGAAAGGAATATCAAACGGAGTCCGAACGGAATAAAACCTTCCGAAGCGTGATTTTTGGAACGAACGTGATCCAGAGGACTTGGAGTGCAAGTCAAGAAGCAGTCGAGGTGACCACGAGAGGGTAGGGCGCCCCCCCTATAGGGCGTGCCCCCCTATCTCGTGGGCCCCTCGGGCGGCCATCGACGTACTTCTTCCTCTTATATAAGCCTACATACCCCGAAAACATCCAAGGAGCAACCAAAACACAATTTCCACCACCGTAACCTTCTGTATCCGCGAGATCCCATCTTGGAGGGGGATTCCACCACGGAGGGCTTCTACATCAACACCATAGCCCTTCTGATGAGTTGTGAGTAGTTTACCAAAGACCTTCGGGTCCATAGTTATCAGCTAGTTGGCTTCTTCTCTCTTTTTGGATCTCAATACAATGTTCTCCCCTCTCTTGTGGAGATCTATTCGATGTAATCTCTTTTTGCAGTGTGTTTATCGAGATCCGATGGATTGTGGGTTTATGATCAGATTTATCTATGGATAATAATTGAATCTTCTCTAAATTCTTTTATATGATTGAGTTATCTTTGCAAATCTATTCGAATTATCGGTTTGGTTTGGCCTACTAGATTGATCTTTCTTGACATAGGAAAAGTGCCTAGCTTTGGGTTCAATCTTGCGGTGTTCTTACCCAGTGACAAAAAGGGTTGCAAGACATGTATTGTATTGTTGCCATCGAGGATAAAAAGATGGGGTTTATATCATATTGCTTGAGTTTATCCCTCTACATCATGTCATCTTGCTTAATGTGTTACTCTGTTCTTATGAACTTAATACTCTAGATGCATGCTGGATAGCGGTCGATGTGTGGAGTAATAGTAGTAGATGCAGGCAGGAGTTGGTCTACTTGTTGCGGATGTGATGCCTATATACATGATCATGCCTAGATAACGTCATCATTATTCGCTTTTCTATCAATTGCTCGACAGTAATTTGTTCACCCACCGTAATACTTATGCTCTTGAGAGAAGCCACTAGTGAAACCTATGGCCCCTGGGTCTATCTCTTATCATATTTGCTTCCAATTTACTTTTATTTGCATCTTTATTTTCTGCATCTATATTATAAAATACCAAAAATATATTTATCTTATCATATTATCTCTATCAGATCTCACTTTCGCAAGTGGCCGTGAAGGGATTGACAGCCCGTTTGTTGCATTGGTTGCGAGTTCTTTGTTTGTTTGTGTAGGTTCGTGGGACTTGTTGAGAAAACACCTACTGGATTGATACCTTGGTTCTCAAAAACTGAGAGAAATACTTACGCTACTATGCTGCATCACCCTTTCCTCTTCAAGGAAAACCAACGCAAGCTCAAGACGTAGCAAGAAGGATTTCTGGCGCCGTTGCCGGGGAGGTCTTCGCTCAAGTCAAGACATACCAAGTACCCATCACAAACTCATCTCCCTCGCATTTACATTATTTGCCATTTGCCTCTCGTTTTCCTCTCCCCCACTTCACCCTTGCCGTTTTATTCGCCCTCTCTTTCCCAATCTCCTCTCTTTTCCGTTTAACATTTTCTGTTTGTTTGTGTGTTGGATTACTTGTTACCATGGCACAAGATAATACCAAATTGTGTGATTTCTCGAATACCAATAATAATGATTTCCTTAGTACTCCAATTGCTCCTCTTAATGATGTTGAGTCTTGTGAAATCAATACCGCTTTGTTGAATCTTGTTATGAAAGATCAATTTGCCAGCCTTCCTAGTGAAGATGTCGCTACTCATCTAAACAACTTTGTTGATTTGTGTGATATGCAAAAGAAGAAAGATATGGATAATGATATTGTTAAATTGAAGCTATTTCCGTTTTCACTTAGAGATCGTGCTAAGGTTTGGTTTTCATCTTTGCCTAAAAATAGTATTGATTCTTGGAACAAGTGCAAAGATGCTTTTATCTCTAAGTATTTTCCTCCCGCTAAGATCATCACTCTTAGGAACGATATTATGAATTTTAAACAACTTGATCATGAGCATGTTGCCCAATCTTGGGAAAGAATGAAATTGATGATTCTTTATTGCCCTACTCATGGTTTGAATTTATGGATGATCATACAAAAAAATTATGCCGGTTTGAACTTTGCTCCTAGAAATCTTTTAGATTCGGCCGCCGGAGGCACGTTTATGGAAATCACTTTAGGAGATGCTACAAAACTTCTTGATAATATTATGGCTAATTATTCTCAATGGCATACCGAACGATCTACTAGTAAAAAGTGCATGCTATAGAACAAATTAATGTTTTGAGTGGAAAGATGGATGAGCTAATGCGATTGTTTGCTACTAAGAGTTCTTCTATTGATCCCAATGATATGCCTTTATCTACCTTGATTGAGAATAATAATGAATCTATGAATGTGAATTTTGTTGGTAGGAATAATTTTGGAAACAATGCTTATAGAGGAAACTTTAATTCTAGACCGTTCCCTAGCCATTCATCTAATAATTATGGAAATTCCTACAATAATTCTTATGGTAATTTTAGTAAGATGCCCTCTGATTTTGAGAATAGTGTGAAAGAATTTATGATTTCTCAAAAGAATTTTAATGCTTTGCTTGAAGAAAAATTGCTCAAAGTTGATGATTTGCTAGGAACGTTGATAGACTTTCACTTGATGTTGATTCTCTCAAACTTAGATCTTCTCCTCATAAGCATGATATCAATGAGTCTCTCAAAGAAAATGAGAATTTCCATTGACGAGTGCGAGGAAAGAACCGCTAGATTGCGTGCTAAGAAAGATAGCTTTATAAAAGCGTGTTCTTCTATTTTCCATGAAAATAATGATGAAGATCTTAAAGTTATTGATGTGTCCCCTATTATATCTTTGTTTTGTAATATGAATCTTGAAAATAATGGGACTGGAGATGAGTCAACTTTATTTAGAAGGCGTCCCAAGAATTCGGAGTTTTTAGATCTTAATGCTAAATTTGGTAAAAGTGGGATTAGAGAGGTCATGACTTTAAGTAGTATTGAACCCACTATCTCGGATTTCAAGGAATTTGATTACGATAATTGTTCTTTAGAGAGTTGTATTTCCTTGTTGCAATCCGTTGTTAATTCTCCACATGCTTATAGTCAAAATAAAGCTTTTACCAAACATATCGTTGATGCCTTGATGCAATCTTTTGATGAAAAACTTAATTTGGAAGTTTCTATACCTAGAAAACTTAATGATGAGTGGGAACCTACTATAAAGATTAAAATTAAAGATCATGAGTGTTTTGCTTTGTGTGATTTGGGTGCTAGTGTTTCTACGATTCCGAAAACTTTATGTGATATTCTAGGTTTCCATGATCTTGATGATTGCTCTTTAAATTTGCACCTTGCGGAATCCACCATTAAAAAACCAATAGGAAGGATCGATGATGTCCTTATTATTGCAAATAGAAATTTGGTGCCCGTTGATTTTATCGTTCTTGATATAGATTGCAATCTTTCTTGCACTATTATTCTTGGTAGACCTTTCCTTAGAATGATTGGTGCGATTATTGATATGAAGGAAGGGAATATAAGATTCCATTTTCCATTAAATAAAGTCATGGAGCACTTTCCAAGAAAGAAAGTCAAATTACCTTATGAATCCATCATGCGAGCTACCTATGAATCAAGTGCCAAAGATGGCACTACTTAGATCTATCTTCGCTTTTATGCCTAGCTAGGGGCATTAAACGATAGCGCTAGTTGGGAGGCAACCAAATTTTCTTTATGTTCTTTGTTTTTGTTCCTGTTTAGTAAGTATAACCTATAGGATAACCTATGATATGAGTTGATTTGATTCTGCTGAAAAACAGAAACTTTGCGCTCAGGAGAAAAAATTCAATAAATCACAGAAACAAGCTTTTGCATTGATTCTTTTTTCTTATGTTCAATAAACAAATTGTTTAGGACTTCCTATTTTGGTAGGACTTTTGAGGTTCCAGAAGTTTGATTTAGTTGCAGATTTCTACAGACTGTTCTGTTTTTGACAGATTCTGTTTTTCGTGTGTTGTTTGCTTATTTTGATGCATCTATGGCTAGTATCGGGGGGTATGAACCATAGAGAATTTGGAATACAGTAGGTTTAACACCAATATAAATAAAGAATGAGTTCATTACAGTACCTTATGTGGTGGTTTTGTTTTCTTTCACTAATGGAGCTTATGAGATTTCCTGTTGAGTTTTGTGTTGTGAAGTTTTCAAGTTTTGGGTAAAGTTTGATGGACTATGGAATAAAGGGTGGCAAAAGCCTAAGCTTGGGGATTCCCAAGGCACCCCAAGATATTCAAGAATAGCCAAAAGCCTAAGCTTGGGGATGCCCCCGGAAGGCATCCCCTCTTTCGTCTTCGTTCATTGGTAACTTTACTTGGAGCTATATTTTTATTTGCTACATGATATGTGTTTTGCTTGGAGCGTTGTGTATTATATTAGTCTTGTTAATTTACCACAATCATCCTTGCTGTAACACACCTTTTGGGAGAAGCCTATTTGTTTAGGATTTGATAGAATACTCTATGTGCTTCACTTATATCTTTTGAGCTTGATAGTTTTTGCTCTAGTGCTTCACTTATATCTTTTAGAGCACGGTGGTGGATTAATTTTGAAGAAATTGTTGATCTCTCATGCTTCACTTATATTATTTTGAGAGTCTTTTAGAACAGCATGGTATTTGCTATGGTTATAAATTGGTCCTAGAATGATGAGCATCCAAGTTGGGTATAATAAAAACTATCATAGGAAGTGAATTGGATGCTATGATCAACTTGATACTTGATGATTGTTTTGAGATATGGAGGTAGTGATATTAAAGTCATGCTATTTGGGTGATTATGAATTTAAAGAATGCTTGTGTTGAAGTTAGCAAGTCTCGTAGCATGCACGTATGGTTAAAGTTGTGTAACAAATTTGAAACATGAAGTGTACCTGGCTTGTGCATCCTTATGAATGGCGGTCGGGAACGAGCGATGGTCTTTTCCTACCAATCTATCCCCCTAGGAGCATGCGTGTAGTGCTTGATTTTTGATGACTTCTAAATTTTTGCAATAAGTATATGAGTTCTTATGACTAATGTTGAGTCCATAGATTATACGCACTTTTACCTTTCCATCATTGCTAGCCTCTTCGGTACCGTGCATTGCCCTTTCTCACCTTGAGAGTTGGTGCAAACTGTGCTGGTGCATCCAAACCCCATGATACAATACGCTCTATCACACATAAACCTCCTTATATCTTCCTCAAAACAGCCACCATACCTACCTATTTATGGCATTTCCATAGCCATTCCGAGATATATTGCCATGCAACTTTGCACCGTTCCGTTCATCATCATCATGACATACATTACTTTTGTCATATTGCCATTGCATGATCATGTAGTTGACATCGTATTTGTGGCAAAGCCACCATGGTAATTTTTATACATGTCACTCTTGATTCATTGCACCATCCCGGTACACCGCCGGAGGCATTCATATAGAGTCATATCTTGTTCTAGTTTCGAGTTGTAATTCATGTGTTGTAATCAATAAAAGTGTGATGATCATCATTATTAGAGCATTGCCCAAAAAGAAAAAAAAAGAAAGGCCAAAAAGGAAAAAAAGAAAGGCCAAAGAAAAAAAGAAAAAAAGAAGAAGAAAAAGAAAAAGAAAATAAAGAAAATAAATAAATAAAAGGGCAATGCTACTATCTCTTTTTCCACACTTGTGCTTCAAAGTAGCACCTTGTTCTTTATTGAGTCTCATATATTGTGCTTCAAAGTAGCCCCATGTTTTCATGTAGAGAGTCTCATGTGTTGTCACTTTTATATACTAGTGGGAATTTTTCATTATAGAACTTGGCTTGTATATTCCTATGATGGGCTTCCTCAAATGACCTATGTCTTCGTGAGCAAGCAAGTTGGATGCACACCCACTAGTTTTCTTTTGTTGGGATTTCATTCATTTATAGCTCTAGTGCATCCGTTGCATGGCAATCCCTATTCCTCATGTTGACATCAATTGATGGGCATTCCCATAGCCCGTTGATTATCCTCGTCAATGTGAGACTTTCTCCTTTTTGTCTTCTCCACACAATCCCCAATCAATATTCTATTCCACCCATAGTGCTATATCCATGGCTCACGCTCATGTATTGCGTGAAGGTTGAAAAAGTTTGAGATTATTTAAGTATGAAACAATTGCTTGGCTTGTCATTGGGGGTATAGAAGTTGGGAACATCTTTGTGTGACAAAAATGAAGCATAGCCTAACTATATGATTTTGTAGGGATGAACTTTCTTTTGCCATGTTATTTTGAGAAGACATGATTGCTTTTATTAGTATGCTTGAAGTATTACTATTTCTTTTGTCAATATGAACTTTTATTTGAATCATTTGGATCTAAACATTCGTGCCACAATAAAGAAAATTACATTGAGAATTATGCTAGGTAGCATTCCACCTCAAAAATTCTGTATTTTTATCATTTACCTACTTGAGGACGAGCAGGAATTAAGCTTGGGGATGCTTGATACGTCTCCAACATATCTATAAATTTTGATTGTTCCATGCTATTATATTACCTGTTTTGGATGTTTATGGGCTTTATTTTATACATTATTATCATTTTTGGGACTAACCTACTAACCGGAGGCCCAGCCCGTATTGCTGTTTTTTTGTCTATTTTAGTATTTCGAAGGAAAGGAATATCAAACGGAGTCCAAACGTAATAAAACCTTCGGAAGCGTGATTTTTGGAACGAACGTGATCTAGAGGACTTGGAGTGCAAGTCAAGAAGCAGTCGAGGCGGCCACAAGAGGGTAGGGTGCCCCCCCCCCTATAGGGCACGCCCACCTGTCTTGTGGGCCCCTCGGGCGGCCATCGATGTACTTCTTCCTCCTATATAAGCCTACATACCCCGAAAACATCCAAGGAGCAACCGAAACACAATTTCCACCACCGTAACCTTCTATATCCGTGAGATCCCATCTTAGAGCTATCGCCAGCGTTCTGCCGGAGGGGGATTCCACCATGGAGGGCTTCTACATCAACACCATAGCCCTTCCGATGAGTTGTGAGTAGTTTACCACAGACCTTCGGGTCCATAATTATTAGCTAGTTGGCTTCTTCTCTCTTTTTAGATCCCAATACAATGTTCTCCCCCTCTCTTGTGGAGATCTATTCGATGTAATCTCTTTTTGCGGTGTGTTTGTCGAGATCCGATGAATTGTGGGTTTATGATCAGATTTATCTATGGATAATAATTGAATCTTCTCTGAATTCTTTTATATGATTGAGTTATCTTTGCAAGTCTCTTCAAATTATCGGTTTGGTTTGGCCTACTAGATTGATCTTTCTTGCCATGGGAGAAGTGCTTAGCTTTGGGTTCAATCTTGCGGTGTTCTTACCCACTGACAGAAAGGGTTGCAAGACACATATTGTATTGTTGCCATCGAGGATAAAAAGATGGGGTTTATATCATATTGCTTGAGTTTATCCCTCTACATCATGTCATCTTGCTTAATGCGTTACTCTGTTCTTATGAACTTAATACTCTAGATGCATGCTGGATAGCAGTCGATGTGTGGAGTAATAGTAGTAGATGCAGGCAGGAGTCGGTCTACTTGTTGCGGATGTGATGCCTATATACATGATCATGCCTAGATAATGTCATAATTATTCGCTTTTCTATCAATTGCTCGACAGTAATTTGTTCACTCACCGTAATACTTATGCTCTTGAGAGAAGCCACAAGTGAAACCTATGGCCCCCTGGGTCTATCTCTTATCATATTTGCTTCCAATTTACTTTTATTTGCATCTTTATTTTCTGCATCTATATTATAAAATACCAAAAATATGTTTATCTTATCATATTATCTCTATCAGATCTCACTTTCGCAAGTGGCCGTGAAGGGATTGACAACCCCTTTGTCACGTTGGTTGCAAGTTCTTTGTTTGTTTGTGTAGGTTCGTGGGACTTGTTGAGAAGCCTCCTACCGGATTGATACATTGGTTCTCAAAAACTGAGGGAAATACCTGCGCTACTGTGGTGCATCACTCTTTCCTCTTCAAGGAAAACCAACGCAAGCTCAAGACGTAGCATGAACCCTCGTACTCCTCTCCGCGCGGGCTTCCACTGCCACGTCTTCCCCGGCTCCGCATCGTCCCCTTCCTAGGCCTCGCCGTCGTCCACCGCTGTGGTGCTCTCGGCACGGCGTGGTCAATGTGGTCAACGACCGACTTCCATCGGAAGAGTACTGTACGTGGAGAGGCCGACAGCTGGGTCCACGGCAGCCACAAGGAAGTGCCTCCTTATTATGCGGAAAATAATTATTCCTCCACTTGACAGCAGGGACCCACCGGACGGGCCACCAGTATTTCGCAAAAAAATGTTACCCCTTGACTGCTGGGACCCACTAGATGGGCCACCGTATTTCACGAAAAAAATGTTCCCCTCGTTGTCGGCTCGGACCCACCGGAAGTGCCTCCTTATTACGCACAAAAAAATGAATACCCCTGCTAGCTAGGACCCACCTTGGTGGGAGGCTGACTTGTGGGCCTACTAAGTTGACTGGGACGGAGGCCTTTGTCAACTTTAGTCAATATATGAACGATTCTAGCTCCAGTGAACGTACGATGTCCATCCAACTGCCATAGTGCTTCTTCAACCTCTGGTCTTCTTGCTCCAGCCGCCCAAAGCAGCGCCGGTCGTGCCGCATGCTCCTGCAGCCAGTGGCCGGCAGTGATGCCGCGGAGGCCTCACCGCCCCCTACTACTCCCACCGCTGGCCAGGCCATCCCTCTACTCACCCACACCCCCTGTTATTCTGCGGCGACGACAGCCTCACACCGCAACCGAACGAGTGAACCCTCATACTCCTCTACGCGTGGGCATCCACTGCCCCGTCTTCCCTGGCTCCGCATCGTCCCCTTCCTAGCCTCACTATCGTCCACCGCCCTGGTGCTCTTGGCGCGGAGTGGTCAATGTGGTTAAGGAACGACTTCCATCGGACGTGGACTGTACGTGGAGAGGCTGACAGCTGGGTCCACGGCCGCAGCAAGGAAGTGCCTCCTTATTATGCAGAAAATAATGATTTCTTCACCTGACAGCAGGGACCCACTGGACGGGCCACCGTATGTCACATCCCTAGCTTCTGGTAATGCTCTGAGCTAGCTAGTCATGTGTTGCATCATGTTTAAATTTTGCCTACAATTGAAATGGGGATGTTCAAACCCTAGCATTAAATCAACTCAACTAGGGTAAGTTAAAATCTTTTCAATAAACCCAAAAGGCCCTAAGAAAAGTTCATGATTTCTGGTTAAGGTGGAAACCTCTGCCAAAAATGATGAATATACCCTTAGGTCATTTTTGGATTTCTGAATTAAATCATATTGTATTTGACTTTGGGCATTTAAATACTATAAATAATTTAAATGCTCAAATAAATGTTGGAAAATTGTTAGGGGTCACTGAAATAATTCAGAAAACACCCATAACTGTTTCCAGGATTTTATAAAATGATTTGATATTTTAAATCAAATCAAAAACAAATTGCAGAAAATAGAAAATAGAAAAGATAAAACAGAACAGAATTATAAAAGAGAGAGAGAAACATTACCTGCAGCCACCTGGGCCACTTACCTGGCCCATCTCCCCCGGCCGGCCCAGCCCAACTCCCCACCGTCTTCAACCTCTGCCAGTAGGCAGAGGCGTGTCGACGCGCCCGCGCCCGAGCGCCACCTCCTGCTTCCACCTCCTGCTGCCCCCCTCATCGCCCTGGACTTCCTCCGCGACGCCACGCGATCCCGATGCTCTCTCACTCTCTGGTTCTCTCTCCCCCCCTCGCTCCTCTGCTCTCTCTCTCTCTCACGGCCGCCAGAATCAGCCGGTGCCGCCGCTGCAAGGCACCGCGCCCACCACCGTCCCCTTGCCCCGTGGCTGTGACCCCTAGCTCCGCCTCGCTGTCGTGAAGCTCCACGCCGAAGAACACGCCTGCGGATGCCTAGCAGCGCCGTCGCCGACGCCATCTTCGTCCTCCGCACCGACGGCCGCCGTCGACCGATTCGTCATCACCAGGCCGTCCCCGAGCTCTCTGAGATCACCAACGACCCCGCCGTGAGCTCCTCTACCGACCCCCCCTTCTTCCCTGTCCATTAGCTCGTCGTATCCGTCGTTTCCGTCGAGACCGAGACCTCACCGGCGCCAGACTTGTCGCCGTCGTCGTTTTGGTTCACCTCCGTCCAAACCGAGCACGCAGTCGTACTCAGAGCGCTCCCAGGAGCCCGTAGCGCCCACCAGCCCCTCCTCCCATACACCATAGCGCCATCTCCGCTGTTGCCCGAGCTCCGGCCGCCTCCGCGAGCTCGACTCTGGCGAGTACAGTGCACCCCGTCCGCTCCTTCCTGCTCCGTTGGATGCGGAAGAGCACGGGCTACGCCCCGGTGGTCTCCGCGCGCTTTTTCGCCGCCTGTAGCCCATTCCGGCGAAGCGCCGCCGCGCGGTTTGGTCGTCGCCGGCCGAACCCCGGCGAGGCTGACGTGGCGGCTTATTAGCACTAATCCCCACCATTAGCCACCTCACCAGCCGCTGACAGCGGGCCCCACCCCTGGTCAAACCCTAGTCAGCGCTGGGTTTGACCGGGATTAGCTCCTGTGTCACTGACGTGTGGCCCCCACACGTCAGATTTGACCCGGGGCAGCCCTGTTGACTTGCTGACGCAAGCATGACGCAGTGCTGATGTCATAAATGATTTTCTGGATTTAAATTAAATCAGAAATTCCAGAAAATTGTTTAAACATCTAAAAATCATAGAAAATTAACCGTAACTCCAAATTAAATAAATTATATATGAAAAATTATCAGAAAAATTCAAGGAATCCATCTGTACCATTTTCATGCATGTTAGAACAACTTATAGGTGCTGTTTAGCACAAATCATATAAAGGGCATTTAAATAATCACATATGGAGTTTGAATTTGAATCTTGTATTCAAACCAACTTCATTTAATCTGTTGCTAGTTGCATTAGCTCAAAACACATTCATTTTGCCATGTCATGATCATGCATCATATTGTGCATTGCATTGATTGTGTTTCCTTCTGTGTTGCCGGTATTTGTCCCCTCTCGATAGACGTGATACCGATGATGTGATCGTTGACACTGATGAAGACTCAATGTTATCTTCAGAAGTGCCAGGCAAGCAAAACCCCCTTGTTCATTCCGATACAATCCTACTCTCTCGCTCCTGCTCTCTTTTACTGCATTAGGACAACACCGATTCATCTGTTACTTGCTGCGGTAGCTGAACCCCTTTATCCTTTGCATGACCTGTCATTGCCACAGTAAATAGATGAAACCCACTAGCATGAGTAGGAGTTGTTTGAGCCCTGTTGTGCCTACTCATTCATGTTTGTTTGTCATGCCTGCTACTGCTTAGAGTTGAGTCAGGTCTGATTCATCGGGGATGAATCAGAGGCGTGTGAACATGTCCTACTGTGTGTGAGCTAAGTGTGTGAACACGATTTGGTAAAGGTAGCGGTGAGAGGCCATGTAGGAGTACATGGTGGGTTGTCTCATTGCAGCCGTCCTCAGGAACTGAGTTCTGTGTTTGTGATCCATGATTCAGCTACTACCACGCATTGGGCCCGAAACCAATGGACCCTCTCGGCTTCTTGATCACCCTTGTCCTCTGTCCAGGAGTTGCAAGTAGTTTCTGGTGTTTGTAGTATGCTGGAGGCCGTGCGCAGCGCTGACCGTAGGGGTGGGCTGTGATGCGGTAGGCACGTGGCCGGGTAAACCGGGCACCCGTTTGGTGTCACGGAACCCTGTACACATCGTTTGGGGCTGTGAGCGAAACTCCGGCCGGATCTCCTCATGGATGGAACCCGAATAGGCGATAAACCTGGACTAGAGACTTGAGTGTTTAGGCAGGCCGTGGCCGACACCCACGTTGGGCTTCCGCTTGAAGGTTGCCGAGTACATGTCGTGTAAACGGCGGTAAGTGGTGAGAGCGTGTGTGAAGAAGTACACCCCTGCAGGGTTAACCTAATCTATTCGAATAGCCGTGTCCACGGAAAAGGACTTCTGGGTTGCTTATATCAGTTCATAGACAAGTGAAAGTGGATACTCTAAAATACGCAAGATAAGCGTGAGTGCTATGGATGGCGTTCTCGTAGGGGGACGGGAGCGGATCCATAGTGGTGTATTGCTATGGTGAATATGTGGACTCGTGTGCGCCACCTCAAAAAAGTTACTCGCAGTCGTAGTTTAGGATAGCCACCGAGTCAAAGCTGGCTTGCTGCAGTTAAACCCCACCATCCCTTTGTTGATAATGATGCATATGTAGATAGATCTGATGTAAGTCTTGCTGGGTACATTTGTACTCACGTTTGCCTATTTTATGTTTTGCAGAGAGACTTCGGTCTCACTAGTAGTTTCGTGTGGACTTCGACGTTTAGCTTGATACCTCAGCTACGATCTTGTGCCCTCGGCAGGATCTGATAGATAGTCAGGCTTCTCAGCCTTTTTCATTTATAGTTGTCTGTACTCAGACATGATAGCTTCCGCTTGTGCTTTGACTTGTATGCTCTGAGTGTTGGGTCATGAGACCCATGTTTGTAATATCTCGCTCCTCGGAGCCTATTGAATAAACTACTTGAGTCATAGAGTCATGTTGTGATGCCATGTTGTATTTGCACATATCGAGCATATTGTGTGTATGTTATTGAAATGCTTGGTATGTGTGGGATCTGACCATCTAGTTGTTTATCTTTAGTAGCCTCTCTTACCGGGAAATGTCTCCTAGTGTTTCCACTGAGCCATGGTAGCTTGCTACTGCTCCGGAACACTTAGGCTGGCCGGCATGTGTCCTTCTTCGTTCCTGTGTCTGTCCCTTCGGGGAAATGTCACGCGTTGAGTACCGGAGTCCTGTTAGCCCGCTACAGCCCGGTTTACCGGAGTCCTGCTAGCCCAGTGCTACAGCCCGGACCCACTTGCTGATGACCGACACGTTCGAAGCTGGGTCATGGATGCCTGTCCCTGTAAGTCTGTGCCACTTCGGGTTTACGACTAGTCATGTCAGCCCGGGCTCCTTATCATATGGATTCTAGCGACACTATCATATACGTGAGCCAAAAGGCGCAAACGGTCCCGGGCAAAGGTAAGGCGACACCCGTGGGGATACCGTGCGTGAGGCCGCAAAGTGATATGAGGTGTTACCGGCTAGATCAATGTGACATCGAGTCGGGGTCCTGACAGCGTTGGTATCAGAGCTTGACTGCCTGTAGGTTTACCAAGCCAAACTGGTCGAAGTTGAGTTTAGAAATTCTTTAGTTATATAAGGGAATTGATTGTGGGATGGAACGTAAGGCTCTTTTTACTCCTTATACCTTATGCCTTCTGATCTGAGTCATCTTATCTTTCCTGCGGGGATTAAGAACTAGGCTATCTCTTCTTTCTATTAGGATCACGTGTTACTAATCCGTAGACTTATAAGATTGTTGGACTTAAGCCTCGTTTCAGTTCCTACTACTTCTGTATGTTAATTATTGATCTCGAGACCTTGATATTGTGCTTCTGAGTGGTTATGCCACCATTTTGTGAATGTCTCAAATCTTTTCTGAGCATTTACAGCCGTTATGCTGTCCGAGTCACCCCACGTTTCTGAATAGTCTGAAGCATTTGCAAAATTCCTTCCTCCCATTCCGATGTTCCTTTGGGCCAGATTAACCACACTAATCGGTGAGTTGAGGTAAATTATTGCCTTGACATATATGTTGGAGCTATTATTATGACCCTAGGTGTTTTAGGGAGTCACCTAGTAATCTAGCAATGTTTTGTGTCCCAGTGTGATGATTCTGGCTTTTATTCTCGAAAGCATCCCGTGATGCCACTTAGTAGTAGGTATTCTACTCCTGGGTTCTGAACCCGAGATTCACTCTACTTACTTCATGTTGATAGTGTTTGCTAGCTCCTTTAGGATATTAGTAACCTTTGCGATAGTCCTTAAAGTCCGTGGTATCTTCTTCTTCCAAATACCATGAACTACTTATGGCAGAAGTTCCTCGTTGAACTGAAATATCACAACAGGATTATTCTTGATGAGTTCTCCGTTATATATTATGACTCTACCAGTTCTACTTTTCTGCATGGGTTATCCGGAAGAAACATGTGGAATTCGTTCGACATGCTAAACCATGCATCCACAACTCAGAAAATCATATGTTCCTTGAGTTGTCTCTCTTTAGTTGCATTCTGACCCTCGTCTATCAATTGATAGCCAAGAGTATGCGTGCGTTCGTTTATCGATGCCTATTACTCTTGTGGTCCGTCAAGCCATTCTATCGCAGAATGACTAGGAGAAACAAACTCCAGTACCTCTTCCATATCCAGGATTGGGTCAGAGAAGTTGTGCTCCGCAGATCAAATTGCTAATCCAGCTTTCGTTCTGTTCTACCCTGAAGTATTACCGTCTTTATGTCAGGATTTTCATGAGGATTGCACCGGCTCTTGTGAATTCTTGATGTAGTGATACTTCTCGCCATCACTGTTCATTCCTCGGCCCTCGTGTTGATGCAACCGGAATACCGACAAATGAATTGTGATGTGTGAAATCAATACTGCTAGCAACTCTGTTGCTTGGTAGTTAAAGGATAATAATTTCATTCTTAGTATGTTGGTTTTCGAATCATCCTTCTAAGACTGATCGTGCTACCTAGTCCTTATTTCGGTGCACCCTTCGATTGATGAGTTAGGATCTTGTCAAGCCCTCGCTCACTTGATCATATCATCTTGCCCCGAAAAGCAAGATTGTTCTCGAGCTTAGTAACATATCGGTGGTTCGTGATTTTCTGAATATCTTCTCAGAAGTATTACCGGGTTATTTCCTGACTGTTATGTTGGGCTTGTGATCAAGTTGGTTTCTTGTGAACCACCTTCTCTCCAAGAATCGGTGTTAGATATCCCTGAGCTAGTTAGTTAAGCTAAACAACAACTTGGAGGATTAGAAGATAAAAGCTTGCCTGACTTAGTTCGTTCCAAAGGGATATTCTTGTGTAGTGTGTGTTGAAGAAAGACGGAATCTTCATCGATTGGTCCCTATGATCAGTTGCTGGACCTATTGTCTTATCAATCCTTTGATTTGAGTGTGGGCTATCGTCAAATCAAGTCAGTACCAACGATGCTCGTAATGTTGTCTTACTCGTGGTTGATCCCTCGAGCATACACCCCTACATCTTTGGTCTGACCAATGCTATCACTTGTTCACTTAACTATGGAATTCCTTTTAAAAGGAAACCCGGATGAATTGTTGTTGAGCCCATTGACAACATCCTTATTCCCTCCATGATTTTGTTGAACATTAAGTTAGTGTTGGAAACTTTTGAAAGCATTTCTTCATGCTAGTTCATGGAGCAAATGTTCGGATGTAAGAAGTGACTTCCTCCAGTCCATGTGCATTTGATGCAAGTTGCCGCCGTGGATTCGAGAAAGTCAATGTTGTTTCCTTGGAATCATCCCAAGTCAGTCATGCATACGTGCGAAGTATTCTGTGGTCTGGAGATTTGCAACCTCCATTCTATATGTATATCCTAGCACACCAAGCCACTGATTGAGTTGTTCAAAGATAAAGGAGTCTGTCCAAGGTGAACTCTTTGGACTTCCACGCGTGGAGACTTCGATGTCCTTAATGATGGTTTCCCCTCCTGAACTCGGTAGTGTTTATTATAAGACTACCACGTGGTCATGTTTGTCTGGGACAACGTGTTCGCATGTTTGTAGCAGAACCAGCTCATGTTTTGGAGCTTGCTATCGTAGTTCATCTCCCGAGAATCCCGCAACGTCATCTCGTCGATTTGTGTTGCAAACTTTCATTTTCTTCCTAGACTCGATGAGTCTGGAATATCCTGACACCAACCAGATCTGAATCTCAGGCAGATATGATGGTTTGGAACATTTCCCAAGAACTATAATATTGGTCCCTCGATAACCGGTAAAGTGGATGTCGTGGCCAGCACCACCCAGCCGAAGGACCTATTATTGTGGTATCTTGATTGAAGCAGTTGGCCACCTTCCCATAAGGACTTCGTAGGATTTACTTCCTAGTTGTGCCTTATGATTATTGTGTTCCCGAAGTCCGACCTTTTACTTGATGTTCTAGTTATCAAACCATATCTATGAATGGGATACACTAGCACGTCAAGGAGAACATTAGAAGCGGAGTGCTAAATGTCTCTCGGTCGATCATCCAGATTTTGTTTCCTTGGCCTCGCTAAGGTGAAAACTGAGAAAGTGTTATCTTCCTTTGCATCTGCATCCTCCATCACCATTCATCATGGTAGCAAGTTGTGTTGCCAGGATCCTTGACACGGATGTGGTAAAACCTTGATGAATATGGAAATGCTCAAGTTCTTGAGAGCACGCACAAGCGCTACGTGTTATCATCGGCACTAACTGGGTTACTCTCAGTTTCCTCGGCAATGCTATGATCTTTTCAAACATAGAATTCACTCTCTGTTGTTGGGTTCTTCCCCAGTTACCAGAATCATTCCAGCATTTGCATTTTGTTCCCAGCTTGCACCGCCAATGTGCCATTCTACCATGGGTCTCTTCCATTTCCGGTGATAAGCAAAATTCATCCATTACGTTGTCTTCAACAAGGTAATCCACATCATCCAAGTCTGAGTATGCCATTCTACCGCCCCCCGCCAATCGATTGTTGTGACTTGCCTTAGGCTGATATAGAGAGTCTCAGTGATCTCTATATCAAAGGTAATTCTTTTTGCCACTTAAGGGGATAATCTACGATTCACCCTCCTCCAGGATGTTTCGTCGTGGTATCATGGCAATTCAACCCCTCGCTACGTCGACAATCGTTTACCACCTTCTTAAGTGTGGAATTATTGTCCACCTAGTGAACCTTCGTCATCCGTTTCTTTCCACCCCTCTTGATGTGTATCTCGTGTCTCAACCCGAGAGATGGTCCTATGTCTCGTTCCGTGAGTTGTTCGATCTTCGAGAAGATCGACCCTGCTAGAGTCCCCTTCTTTCCTCCATGTCATGTTGACAGGATTTCTCAAGGCAAGACTTCAAGACAATGATGGTGAATGAATCAACGTTCAACTGAAGTGCACCCTGGATCGTGAAGATTATACTAGTTGCGTTTACCCTTCACCTTGCCCTACGCTTGAATCTCGAGACGAGATTCTTGTTTAGTGGGGGTGAGTTGTCACATCCCTAGCTTCTGGTAATGCTCTGAGCTAGCTAGTCATGTGTTGCATCATGTTTAAATTTTGCCTACAATTGAAATGGGGATGTTCAAACCCTAGCATTAAATCAACTCAACTAGGGTAAGTTAAAATCTTTTCAATAAACCCAAAAGGCCCTAAGAAAAGTTCATGATTTCTGGTTAAGGTGGAAACCTCTGCCAAAAATGATGAATATACCCTTAGGTCATTTTTGGATTTCTAAATTAAATCATATTGTATTTGACTTTGGGCATTTAAATACTATAAATAATTTAAATGCTCAAATAAATGTTGGAAAATTGTTAGGGGTCACTGAAATAATTCAGAAAACACCCATAACTGTTTCCAGGATTTTATAAAATGATTTGATATTTTAAATCAAATCAAAAACAAATTGCAGAAAATAGAAAATAGAAAAGATAAAACAGAACAGAATTATAAAAGAGAGAGAGAAACATTACCTGCAGCCACCTGGGCCACTTACCTGGCCCATCTCCCCCGGCCGGCCCAGCCCAACTCCCCACCGTCTTCAACCTCTGCCAGTAGGCAGAGGCGTGTCGACGCGCCCGCGCCCGAGCGCCACCTCCTGCTTCCACCTCCTGCTGCCCCCCTCATCGCCCTGGACTTCCTCCGCGACGCCACGCGATCCCGATGCTCTCTCACTCTCTGGTTCTCTCTCCCCCCCTCGCTCCTCTGCTCTCTCTCTCTCTCTCTCTCACGGCCGCCCAAATCAGCCGGTGCCGCCGCTGCAAGGCACCGCGCCCACCGCCGTCCCCTTGCCCCGTGGCTGTGACCCCTAGCTCCGCCTCGCTGTCGTGAAGCTCCACGCCGAAGAACACGCCTGCGGATGCCTAGCAGCGCCGTCGCCGACGCCATCTTCGTCCTCCGCACCGACGGCCGCCGTCGACCGATTCGTCATCACCAGGCCGTCCCCGAGCTCTCTGAGATCACCAACGACCCCGCCGTGAGCTCCTCTACCGACCCCCCCTTCTTCCCTGTCCATTAGCTCGTCGTATCCGTCGTTTCCGTCGAGACCGAGACCTCACCGGCGCCGGACTTGTCGCCGTCGTCGTTTTGGTTCACCTCCGTCCAAACCGAGCACGCAGTCGTACTCAGAGCGCTCCCAGGAGCCCGTAGCGCCCACCAGCCCCTCCTCCCATACACCATAGCGCCATCTCCGCTGTTGCCCGAGCTCCGGCCGCCGCCGCGAGCTCGACTCCGGCGAGTACAGTGCACCCCGTCCGCTCCTTCCTGCTCCGTTGGATGCGGAAGAGCACGGGCTACGCCCCGGTGGTCTCCGCGCGCTTTTTCGCCGCCTGTAGCCCATTCCGGCGAAGCGCCGCCGCGCGGTTTGGTCGTCGCCGGCCGAACCCCGGCGAGGCTGACGTGGCGGCTTATTAGCACTAATCCCCACCATTAGCCACCACACCAGCCGCTGACAGCGGGCCCCACCCCTGGTCAAACCCCAGTCAGCGCTGGGTTTGACCGGGATTAGCTCCTGTGTCACTGACGTGTGGCCCCCACACGTCAGATTTGACCCGGGGCAGCCCTGTTGACTTGCTGACGCAAGCATGACGCAGTGCTGATGTCATAAATGATTTTCTGGATTTAAAATAAATCAGAAAATTCCAGAAAATTGTTTAAACTTCTAAAAAATCATAGAAAATTAACCGTAACTCCAAATTAAATAAATTATATATGAAAAATTATCAGAAAAATTCAAGGAATCCATCTGTACCATTTTCATGCATGTTAGAACAACTTATAGGTGTTGTTTAGCACAAATCATATAAAGGGCATTTAAATAATCACATATGGAGTTTGAATTTGAATCTTGTATTCAAACCAACTTCATTTAATCTGTTGCTAGTTGCATTAGCTCAAAACACATTCATTTTGCCATGTCATGATCATGCATCATATTGTGCATTGCATTGATTGTGTTTCCTTCTGTGTTGCCGGTATTTGTCCCCTCTCGATAGACGCGATACCGATGATGTGATCGTTGACACTGATGAAGACTCAATGTTATCTTCAGAAGTGCCAGGCAAGCAAAACCCCCTTGTTCATTCCGATACAATCCTACTCTCTCGCTCCTGCTCTCTTTTACTGCATTAGGACAACACCGATTCATCTGTTACTTGCTGCGGTAGCTGAACCCCTTTATCCTTTGCATGACCTGTCATTGCCACAGTAAATAGATGAAACCCACTAGCATGAGTAGGAGTTGTTTGAGCCCTGTTGTGCCTACTCATTCATGTTTGTTTGTCATGCTTGCTACTGCTTAGAGTTGAGTCAGGTCTGATTCATCGGGGATGAATCAGAGGCGTGTGAACATGTCCTACTGTGTGAGAGCTAAGTGTGTGAACACGATTTGGTAAAGGTAGCGGTGAGAGGCCATGTAGGAGTACATGGTGGGTTGTCTCATTGTAGCCGTCCTCAGGAACTGAGTTCTGTGTTTGTGATCCATGATTCAGCTACTACCACGCATTGGGCCCGAAACCAATGGACCCTCTCGGCTTCTTGATCACCCTTGTCCTCTGTCCAGGAGTTGCAAGTAGTTTCTGGTGTTTGTAGTATGCTGGAGGCCGTGCGCAGCGCTGACCGTAGGGGTGGGCTGTGATGCGGTAGGCACGTGGCCGGGTAAACCGGGCACCCGTTTGGTGTCACGGAACCCTGTACACATCGTTTGGGGCTGTGAGCGAAACTCCGGCCGGATCTCCTCATGGATGGAACCCGAATAGGCGATAAACCTGGACTAGAGACTTGAGTGTTTAGGCAGGCCGTGGCCGACACCCACGTTGGGCTTCCGCTTGAAGGTTGCCGAGTACATGTCGTGTAAACGGCGGTAAGTGGTGAGAGCGTGTGTGAAGAAGTACACCCCTGCAGGGTTAACCTAATCTATTCGAATAGCCGTGTCCACGGAAAAGGACTTCTGGGTTGCTTATATCAGTTCATAGACAAGTGAAAGTGGATACTCTAAAATACGCAAGATAAGCGTGAGTGCTATGGATGGCGTTCTCGTAGGGGGACGGGAGCGGATCCATAGTGGTGTATTGCTATGGTGAATATGTGGACTCGTGTGCGCCACCTCAAAAAAAGTTACTCGCAGTCGTAGTTTAGGATAGCCACCGAGTCAAAGCTGGCTTGCTGCAGTTAAACCCCACCATCCCTTTGTTGATAATGATGCATATGTAGATAGATCTGATGTAAGTCTTGCTGGGTACATTTGTACTCACGTTTGCCTATTTTATGTTTTGCAGAGAGACTTTGGTCTCACTAGTAGTTTCGTGTGGACTTCGACGTTTAGCTTGATACCTCAGCTATGATCTTGTGCCCTTGGCAGGATCTGATAGATAGTCAGGCTTCTCAGCCTTTTTCATTTATAGTTGTCTGTACTCAGACATGATAGCTTCCGCTTGTGCTTTGACTTGTATGCTCTGAGTGTTGGGTCATGAGACCCATGTTTGTAATATCTCGCTCCTCGGAGCCTATTGAATAAACTACTTGAGTCATAGAGTCATGTTGTGATGCCATGTTGTATTTGCACATATCGAGCATATTGTGTGTATGTTATTGAAATGCTTGGTATGTGTGGGATCTGACCATCTAGTTGTTTATCTTTAGTAGCCTCTCTTACCGGGAAATGTCTCCTAGTGTTTCCACTGAGCCATGGTAGCTTGCTACTGCTCCGGAACACTTAGGCTGGCCGGCATGTGTCCTTCTTCGTTCCTGTGTCTGTCCCTTCGGGGAAATGTCACGCTTTGAGTACCGGAGTCCTGTTAGCCCGCTACAGCCCGGTTTACCGGAGTCCTGCTAGCCCAGTGCTACAGCCCGGACCCACTTGCTGATGACCGACACGTTCGAAGCTGGGTCATGGATGCCTGTCCCTGTAAGTCTGTGCCACTTCGGGTTTACGACTAGTCATGTCAGCCCGGGCTCCTTATCATATGGATGCTAGCGAGACTATCATATACGTGAGCCAAAAGGCGCAAACGGTCCCGGGCAAAGGTAAGGCGACACCCGTGGGGATACCGTGCGTGAGGCCGCAAAGTGATATGAGGTGTTACCGGCTAGATCAATGTGACATCGAGTCGGGGTCCTGACACCGTATTTCACGGAAAAAACTTTTCCCCCCTGACTGTTGGGACCCATCAGCTACATCTTTGCACGCAAGGAATTTCCTGACAGTTGGGACCCACCTGGTCGAAGCGTACGTAGCATTGTCATTCTGGTTGCGAATGTGTACATACATACTGGTGGATGTAGAGGCACGCACGTGTCATAGTAGAGGCGTGCACGTAGCATGTACATGTACGTACAGTGGCCAGTCTGCAAGAAAGAAGATACGGCCATGTATGTGTACATACGGGCGGGGTCTCGAACGCCTACTCGCGCATACGTACGGCCAGGGCTTGTGTACATGGCTGGGTCGGAACGGAGAAACAGCGTCGTTGTCGTGTTCATGGGGAGCCAACCGGCTGGGTCGGAACGGAATGTGTCGTCATGTTCATCGGGAGGGCTTGGATGGAACAGACGATGGAAACGAGGCCTGGCGCACCGCAGAACGGAAGAAACGGCCTTGTGTTTGACCGGCCATGTTCGAAATGGGATCCTGTTCATCGGGAGGGGTCTGGCGTACCGCAAAACAGGGGAAACGAACCTCCTACGGTCAAAACATGGGTCCTGTTGATCGGGAGGGGTGTGGCGTACCACAAAACGGACGAAACAGACTTGTGTTGGAGCGCTACGGTCGAAACGGGGGTCTTGTTCATCGGGAGGGGTGTGGCATACCGCAAAACGGATGAAACGGACTTGTGTTGGAGCTCTACGGTCGAAACGGGGGTCCTGTTCATCGGGAGGGGTGTGGCGTACCGCAAAATGGGACTCCACGGGATACTGTTCATCTCCACCGTCGACCTCCTCCAGCCTCCATGGGCTACTATTCATCCACCATCGACCTCCTCCAGCCTCCACCTGCGACTGTTCATCCACGGGCTCCTGTTCACCCAGCCTCCACCGTGTGCTACTCCACCGGCTACTGTTCAACCACCCCTCTCCACGGGCTCCTGTTCAACCACCCCTCCATGGGCTACTGTTGATCCACCCCTCCACCATCTACTGTTCATCCAGCCCTCCACGGGGTCGTCCTGTTCATCCAGCCCTCCACGGGGTCCTGTTCATCCAGCCCCAACCGGCTCGATCGATCGGGGTCCTGTTCATCCAGAGGCAACGCCACGGGTCCTGTTCATCCACTCCCACCGCTCACTGTTCATCCACCCCCCCCCCCCGCAACGCTCACTGTTCATCCAAACCCCCTGCAACACTCATTGTTCATCCAGAGGCAGCATCGATCGGCTTCAGTTAGCAGCAGTAGCGAAGGAATCGCTCGATCACTCGGGTTCAGTAACGCGTAGCCTGTAGTGCAATCACTCGGGTTCAGTTAGGCGACGCCTCTCTCAGGTTCAGTTAGAGTCCAATGCCTCGCACACACGCGTGTATGTGTACGAGAGAAACGCGCATCGCTCGGCCCCCGACCACCCACCGTAACCGGGAACTCCCCAAAATTTTCCTTGCCCTTGCTTCTACCACGGTTTTTTCCGTCATGGACGGTCCAAAGAATGTCATGCAGCTGCGTCTCCGGCCCGCCCAGGACGAAAAGCCCATTTTCTGTCATGATTTTTTGTCATAGAAGTAGGAGCCCATCACATCTATGATGATACCGGGTTTTTTCACAATTATCTTCATAGAAGTGCCATATGTATGACAGAAAAAAAATCGTTCGGCCCAAAATGTCACGGATGTGTCTTTTTTTTGTAGTGCCATTTTGGTGTTGATCGTGTTCTGGTTGACCTACGAGGTTCGGTAGTAACTTGATCTAAAGTTTCATGATCATCATCATTAGCTTCCTATCTAAATGGTGTAGGCATCACATGAACGGATTTCTCTGATGAGCTACTTTCCAAATTGAGAGAAGGTACAATTACATAATCAAGTTCTACTTTCCTCCCACCCACTTCTTTCAAGAGAAACTCCTTCTCTAGAAATGTTCCATTCTTGGAAAGAAAGATCTTGCCTTCGGATCTGTGGTAGAAGGTGTACCCAATTGTTTCCTTAGGGTACCCTATGCAGACGCACTTCTCTGATTTGGGTTCGAGCTTATCAGGCCAAAGCCTTTTGACATAAGTGTCGCAACCCCAAACTTTAAGAAATGCCAGTTTAGGTTTATTGCCAAACCACAGTTCATACGGTATCGTCTCAACGGATTTAGACGATGCCCTATTTAATGTGAATGCAGTTGTCTCTAATGCATAACCCCAAAATGATAGTGGTAAATCGGTAAGAGACATCATAGATTACACCATATCTAATAAAGTACAGTTACGATGTTCGAACACACCATTACGTTGTGGTGTTCCAGGTGGCGTGAGTTGTGAAACTATTCCACATTGTTTTAAATGGAGGCCAAACTCGTAAATCGTAAAAACTTTATTTTCTTGTTACGATGATTCTCCACTTCACTCTGTAGTTCTTTGAACTTTCCAAATGTTTCAGACTTGTGTGTCATTAAGTATATATACCCATATTTGCTCAAATCATATGTGAAGGTTTAGAAAATAACGACAACCACCGCGTGCCTCAACACTCATCGGACCGCATACATCGGTATGTATTATTTCCAATAAGTCATTGGCTCGCTCCATTGTTCTGGAGAACGGAGTTTTAGTCATCTTGCCCATGAGGCATGGTTTGCAAGTATCAAATGATCCATAATCAAGTGATTCCAAAAGCCCATCAGCATGGAGTTTCTTCATGCGCTTTACACCAATATGACCTAAACGGCAGTGCCACAAGTATGTTGCACTATCATTATAACTTTGCATCTTTTTGGCATCAATATTATGAATATGTGTATCACTACGATCGAGATTCAGTAAACCATTAACATTGGGTGTATGACCATAGAAGGTTTTATTAATGTAAACAGAATAACAATTATTCTCTGTCTTTAAATGAATAATCGTATTGTAATAAACATGATCCTATCTTATTCATGCTCAACGCAAACACCAAATAACATTTATTTAGGTTGAACACTAATCCCGAGGTAGAGGGAGTATGCGATGGTGATCTTATCAAGCTTGGAATTACTTCCAACACACATCGTCACCTCGGCCTTAACTAGTCTCTATTCATTTTTGCAACTCCTGTATTGAGTTACTAATCTTAGCAACTGAACCGGTATCAAATACCCAGGGCTACTATGAACACTAGTAAAGTACACATCAATAACATGTATATCAAATATACTTTTGTTCACTTTGCCATCTTTATTATCCGCCAAATATTTGAGGCAGTTCCGCTTTTAGTGACCATTTTCTTTGCAGTAGAAGCACTCAGTTTCAGGTTTGGGTCTAGCTTTGGGCTTCTTCATGGGAGCAGCAACTTGTTTGTTGTTCTTCTTGAAGTTCCCATTCTGTCCCTTGCCCTTTTACTTGAAACTAGTGTTTTTGTTAACCATCAACACTTGATGCTCTTTCTTGATTTCTACCTTCATCGATTTCAGCATCGCGAAGAGCTTGGGATTTGTTTTTCCTCATCCCTTGCATATTATAGTTCATCACGAAGTTCTAGTAGCTTGGTGATAGTGACTAGAGAACTCTGTCAGTCACTATCTTATCTGGAAGATTAACTCCCACTTGATTCAAGAGATTGTAGTACTCACACATTCTGAGGACATGGTCACTGGCTGAGCTATTCTCCTCCATCTTGTTGGCAAAGTACTTGTCAAAGGTCTCATACCTCTCGACATGGGCATGAGTCTGAAATACCAATTTCAGCTCTTGGAACATCTCATATGCTCCGTGGCGTTCAAAACATTTCTAAAGCCCCGGTTCTAAGCCGTAAAGCATGGCGCATGATACGTCTCCAACATATCTATAATTTTTGATTGTTCCATGCTATTATATTACCCGTTTTGGGTGTTTATGGGCTTTACTATACACTTTTATATCATTTTTCGGACTAACCTACTAACCGGAGGCCCAGCCCGAATTGTTGTTTTTTTGCCTATTTCAGTGTTTCGCAGAAAAGAAATATCAAACAGAGTCCAAACGGAATTAAATCTTCGGGAGTGATCTTTTTGGAAAAAACGCAATCCAGGAGACTTGGAGTGGACGTCAAGAAGCAGCCAAGGTGGCCACGAGGGTGCAAGGCGCGCCCTAGGGGGCGCACGCCCCCCTGCCTCGTGGGTCCCTCGTGGCTCCCCTGACCGACTTCCTTCGCCTATATATCTACATACCCCGAAAACATCCAGGAGCACCACGAAAAACTATTTCCACCGTCGCAACCTTCTGTACCCGTGAGATCCCATCTTGGAGCCTTTTCCGACACTCCGCTGGAGGGGGAATCAATCACGGAGGGCTTCTACATCATCGCCAAGGCCTCTCCGATGAGTTGTGAGTAGTTTACCACAGACCTTCGGGTCCATAGTTATTAGCTAGATGGCTTCTTCTCTCTCTATGAATCTCAATACAAAGTTCTCCTCGACCTTCTTGGAGATCTATTCGATGTAACTCTTTTTGCGGTGTGTTTGTCGAGATCCGATGAATTGTGGGTTTATGATCAAGTTTATCTATGAGAAATATTTGAATCTCCTCTGAATTATTTTATGTATGATTGGTTATCTTTGCAAGTATCTTCGAATTATCAGTTTGGTTTGGCCTACTAGATTGATCTTTCTTGCAATGGGAGAAGTGCTTAGCTTTGGGTTCAATCTTGCGGTGTCCTTTCCCAGTGACAGCAGGGGCAGCAAGGCACGTATTGTATTGTTGTCATCGAGGATAAAAAGATGGGGTTTATACCATATTGCTTGAGTTTATCCCTCTACATCATGTCATCTTGCTTAATGCGTTACTCTATTATTATGAACTTAATACTCTGGATGCATGCTGGATAGCGGTCGATGTGTGGAGTACTAGTAGTAGATGCAGGCAGGAGTCGGTCTACTTGCCGCGGACGTGATGCCTATATACATGATCATGCCTAGATATTCTCATAACTATGCACTTTTCTATCAATTGCTCGACATTAATTTGTTCACCCACCGTAATAATATTGCTATCTTGAGAGAAGCCACTAGTGAAACCTATGGCCCAAGGGTCTATTCTCTATCATATAAGTTTCCGATCTACTTTATTTTTCAATCTTTACTTTTCAATCTATATCATAAAAATACCAAAAAAAATTATCTTATCATATTATCTCTATCAGATCTCACTTTTGCAAGTGGCCGTGAAGGGATTGACAACCCCTTTATCGCGTTGGTTGCGAGGTTCTTGTTTGTTTGTGTAGGTGCGAGAGACTTGCATGGAGCCTCCTACTGGATTGATGCCTTGGTTCTCAAAAACTGAGGGAAATACTTATGCTACTTTGTTGCATCACCCTTTCCTCTTCAAGGGAAAAACCAACGCATGCTCAAGAGGTAGCAGTGCACTAAACTATCAAGTAGTCATCATACCGAGCTTGTCAAACGTTCATAACGTGTGCATCTGCTCCTGCAATAGGTCTATCACCTAGTGGTGCATCAAGGACATAATTCTTCTATGCGGCAATGAGGATAATCCTCAGATAACGGACCCATTCCGCTTCATTGCTACTATCATCTTTCAACTTATTTTTCTCTTGGAACATATCAAAAATAAACGGGGAGCTACATCGCGAGCTATTGATCTACAACATAATTTGCAAATACTATCAGGAATAAGTTAATGATGATAAATTATGTTCAATTAATCAAATTACTTAAGAACTCCCACTTAGATAGACATCCCTCAAGTCATCTAAATGACATGTGATCCAAATCAACTAAACCATGTCCGATCATCACGTGATATGGAGTAGTCATCAATGGTGAACATCTCTATGTTGATCATATCTACTATATGATTCATGTTCAACCTTTCGGTCTCCAGTGTTTCGAGGCCATGTCTGTACATGCTAGGCTCATCATGTTTAACTCGAGTATTTCGCATGTGCAAAATTGTCTTGCACCCGTTGTATGTGAATGTAGAGCCTATCACACCCGATCATCACGTGGTGTCTCAGCACGAAGAACTGTCGCAACGGTGCATACTCGGGGAGAACACTTATACCTTGAAATTTAGTTAAGGGATCATCTTATAATGCTACCATCGTACTAAGCAAAATAAGATGCATAAAGATAAACATCACATGCAATCAAAATATGTGACATGATATGGCCATCATCATCTTGTGCTTTTAATCTCCATCTCCAAAGCATCATCATGATCTCCATTGTCATCGGCTCGACACCTTGATCTCCATCATTGCATCGTGGTTGTCTCGCCAACTATTGCTTCTACAACTATCGCTAATGCATAGTAATAAAGTAAAGGAATTACATGGCGTTTGCATTTCATACAATAAAGAGAAAACCATAAGGCTCCTGTCGGTTGCCGATAACTTTTACAGAACATGATCATCTCACACAATAACGTATATCACATCATGTCTTGACCATATCACATCACAACAGGCCCTGCAAAAACAAGTTAGGCGTCCTCTACTTTGTTGTTGCAAGTTTTACGTGGCTGCTACGGGCTTCTAGCAAGAACCGTTCTTACCTACGACACAAAAACCACAACGGTGATTTACCAAGTTTGTTGTTTTAACCTTCAACAAGGACCGGCCGCAGTCAAATTCGATTCAACTAAAGTAGGAGAAACAGACACCCGCCAACCACCTTAATGCAAAACTAGTTGCATGTCTGTCGGTGGAACCGGTCTCATGAACGTGGTCATGTAAGGTTGGTCCGGGTCGCTTCATCCAACAATACCGCCAAATCAAAATAAGACATTAGTGGTAAGCAGTATGACGATCACCACCCACAACTCTTTGTGTTCTACTCGTGCATATCATCTATGCATAGACCTAGCTCATGATGCCACTTTTGGGGAACATAGCATGCAATTTCAAAAAAATCCTATGCCCATGCAAGATCTATCTAGGAGATGCATAGAAACGAGAGGGGGAGAGTGTGTCTACATACCCTCGTAGACAGAAAGCGGAAGTGTTTGACAACGCAGTTGATGTAGCCAAACTTCTTCTAGCTCCAACCGATCAAGTATCGAACGTACGGCACCTCCAAGTTCTACACACGTTCAGCTCGATGAAGTTCCTCGCCCTATTGATCCAGCAAGGTGTCGAGGAAGTAGATGCCTTCCGTTAGCACGACGACATCGTGACGGTGATGGTGAAGTGATCCGCGTAGGGCTTCGCCTAAGCACGATGACAATATGACCGGGGGTGTAAACTATGGAGGGGGCGCCGCACACGGCTAACAGTTGATGTTGTGTGTTGTAGGCGCCCCCCCACTCCCCACATATATATAGGTTAGAGGGGAGAAGAGGCAGCCAAGGGGGCGCCCCAAGTAGGAGGAATCCGACTTGAGGTCCTCTCCCAATTCGGCCAACTCCCCTCTCCTATTCCTATTCGGAGTAGGAAGGGTAGAGGGAGAAGGGGAAATCCTATTCCCCTTTTCCTTTCCTTCTTCCCCTTTCCTTCTCCAATTTGGCTAGCCCATATCGGGGGGTGCACCAGCCCCTTTGTGGCTGGTGCATTTCCCCTCTTGGCCCATAAGGCCCATATCTTTTGCCGAGGGTGCCCGGAACCCCTTCCGGTGACCCGATAAGTACCCGGTGCTTCCCGAAACACTTCCGGTGTCCGAATACCATCGTCCTATATATCAATATTTACCTCTTGACCATTTCAAGACTCCTCGCCATGTCTGTGATATCATCCGAGACTCCGAGCAACATTCGGTCACCAAATCACATAACTCATATAGTACTTTCTCGTCATCGAATGTTAAGCGTGCGGACCCTACGGGTTCGAGAACTATGTAGACATGACCGAGACACCTCTCCGGTCAATAACCAGTAGCGGAACCTGGATGTTCATATTGGCTCCCACATATTCTACAAAGATCTTTATCGGTCGAACCGTTATGACAACATACATTATTCCCTTTGTCATCGGTATGTTACTTGCCCGAGATTCGATCGTCGGTATCTTCATACCTAGTTTAATCTTGTTACCGGCAAGTCTCTTTACTTGTTCCATAATACATCATCCTACAACTAACTCATTAATCACTTTGCTTGCAAGTCTTCTTATGATGTGTATTACCGAGAGGGCCCAGAGATACCTCTCCGATACTCGGAGTGACAAATCCTAATCTCGATCTATGCCAAACCCACCTTCAGAGATACCTGTAGAGCATATTTATAATCACTCAGTTACATTGTGATGTTTGATAGCACACAAAGCATTCCTCCGGTATCTGGGAGTTGCATAATCTCATAGTCTAAGGAATATGTATTTGCATGAAGAAAGCAATAGCAATAAAACTGAACGATCATTATGCTAAGCTAACGAACGGGTCTTTTCCATCACATCATTCTCCTAATTATGTTATCCCATTCATCAAACGGCAACACATGTCTATGGTTAGGAAACTTAACCATCTTTGATTAACGAGCTAGTTTAGTAGAGGCTTTACTAGGTACACGGTGTTTTGTCTATGTATCCACACATGTATCAAGTTTCAGGTTAATACAATTCGAGCATGAATAATAAACATTTATCATGAAATAAGGAAATATAAAATAACAACTTTCTTATTGCCTCTAGGGCATATTTCCTTCAGTCTCCCACTTTCACTAGAGTCAATAATCTAGTTCACATCGCCATGTGATTTAACACCAATAGTTCACACCTTTATGTGATTTAACACCACGGCCGTGATGATGCCGCCGCTTCCCGGCATCTTGAGGATGTTGTAGCCACGGTGAGTCGCTGCCATGAACTTGGCGAGGGCTGGATACCCGGTGATGGCCTTGTACGGGAGGTGAATGTGGGCCACGTCGAAATTGATGAGGTCAGTGTGGTAGTTGTTGCGCTTGCGAAAGGTGACGGGAAGGTGAATCTGTCCTATGGGGATAGTGGAGCCGTCGGTCACTCCTGAGAAAGGGTTGGTGGGCAGAAGCTGGTCATATGGCACTTGGAGCATGTCAAACGTCTCGACGGAGAGGATGTTGAGCCCCGCGGCACCGTTGATGAGAGTCTTGGTGATGAGGATGTTGCTGACGGTCGGGGAGCAGAGCATCGGGAGTGCACCAGCGGTGGCTGAACACTTGAGCTAGTCTGTAGAGTCGAAAGTGATGGCGTACTTGGACCACCTGAGGGGTTGCGATGCCTCTAGCTTGGGGAGGGCCACGTTCACCTCCCAAGCGAACTGCTTGAAGATGCGATGAGAGGCGGGAACCTGAGTGCCACCCAGGATGCAGGCAATGGCGCCAGGCTCCTGGAAGCCCCCAGCCCCATCTTTTTCCTCCTTGGTGGCGGCAGTGGAGGGAGGTCGGCGTTGCCCTAAGGGCGTTCCTCACGAGGCTGGACTCTCCAGGGGCCATCACGAGGTGGGCCCTGCCAGCGGTCTTCATGAGGCTGATTGCGCCAGTCCTGGTGAGGGTCGCGGTTGTCCCAACGACCACCACCGCGGCCTCCTTCGCAGTCGTAGCCATGGTCGTTGCGCTCGGTACGGCGACCGAAGCGCCCATCGCGGGTCGCCCTGAGCTCTTGGTAGTCGTTAGTGTTGTGGTTGTGGACGTTGTGGAAGACGCAGAACGGACGACTACCCTTGGAGGACTCGGGGTGGTCGCGGCCGCGCTTCATCTCAGGTTCATCCGCGAGCATAGTTGGACCCTTGCGCTTTACGTCCTTAGCTTTGGCATTCTTGTCTTCAGGATCGACCTCGGGAAGCTCCAGAAGGGAGAGGCGACCTTCCTCTACCCTCATGCATCTGGTGGCCATGTTAAACATCTCCAAAGCTAAGCACAAGTCCTCGTGCACCGTGAGCTCTTCCTTCATCTTGACATCCCTGACGTCCTCAGAGAACACCGTAATGATGGCCTTGTCTGACACCTTTGGGATCTTGAGGCGAATGTTGGTGAAGCATTGTATGTACTTGTGCAAGGTTTCGCCTGGTTGTTGCTTGATGCGCTGCAGGTCGCTTGCCCTAGGAGCGCGGTCATGAGTGCCCTGGAAGTTGGCGATGAAGCACTTGCGGAGCTAGTCCCAAGAGGAGATCGACCCCACCGGAAGGTTCAGGAGCCAGGAATGTGCGCCCTCCTTGAGGCCATGGGAAACCAGTTCGCCATGACTTTGTCATTGTCGTTCGCCGCCTCGATACTCAGTTCGTAGAGCTAACGAATTGGGCGGGGTCTAGAGTGCCATTGTAGCGCGGAGGCAGATCCAACTTGAACTTGTCGGGCCAGACGATGCTGCGCAACTCCGGGATGAAAGCACGGCAACCTGCCGCACTCACCGGAGCCAGCCGCAGGGGGGCCTAATCTTGAGGTACGCGCGCCGCCACCTCTGGCGGCACGTGATCTTGACGCGTGCGCCGCCGCCTCCAGCAGCACGTGATCTTGACGCAGCAGCGCTAGAAGCGCATGCGCCTCTCCTTAGGGTCGCTGAACCACCTGGCAGCTTGCTTCATCACACGCCGGCACCCTACACGGCGGGTCACACTGGGGCGCTTCACGCTGGGGCTCGGGAACGATTCGTCCAAGGAGGTGGAGGAGGCGCGCTATGGGCCACCTCGCCCGCCTAGGATGGGTAAGGCAGCGAGTGAGATGGCGCAGGGGCCTCTCCAGCGGTGCTAACAAGGCCGGTGATACGGTCGTGCCAATCCTCGTAGAGGTCGGTGGCCGGGCGATAGCGCAGAAGCTCGCGTGCCATGAGCAACGCAGCCTGTGCGTTCGCCGACCCGCGACGAGCATCAGAAGACGATGCAACGACTAGGGTAAGCGACGAACTTGCGGTGCGACCATCACGCCGCACAGAAGGTGGCATCGACGAGTCTGCTGCTCATGGGCCACGGGACCAGTTGTGACGTTGGCAGCGCGATAAGGGGAACGGCGAGGGGCGTCGTTGCCCGCGGGCGCCGTCCGAGCGACACGAGCACCGAGAGCTGCCCGGCGCACGGCACGAACATGGCAAGCATCGGCCATCGGAACAACAGACCGGTAGTGGAGCGGATGATGGAGAAGAGGCTTCGACACGCCCCTACCTAGCGTGCCAAATGTCAGATTCCGGGCTCCGCAAACCCAAGAGATGTTCGAACTCTAGGGCATGTGCGAAGAACTCAACCTCTCCAGCCAATCACTTTGTCACCCTCGCGGCCTAGCTCGACGAACAAACAGGAAGATGGACACGACAGTTTACCCAGGTTCAGGCCACCTTGCGGTGTAAAACCCTACTCCTGCTTGGGGTGGATTAGCCTCACGAGGGGCTGGGGATGAACTAGTACAAGGGAAGAATAACCTCAGGAGGTTTGCTCTGGTGTGAATATGAGCTGACGGGATTCGATTATCTTCCTCCGCTATGGTGGTGGCTAGCCTATATTTATAGTGGCATCGGTCCTCTTCCCTCAAAACGTAGGCGGGAAGGGATCAGTGGCCAATTCGAACGGGGACAAGTAGTACATCTTATCCTTACAAAAGGTGGTCTTCTCCTGCAAAGCTCTTGGTCGTGACGCTGTGGTGGGCTCGGTGATGACATCCGTCCTGCTTCCCTGGTGGTCTTGGTCTTGTAGCACGGGAATGGAAACGTGTGGGCGATTCCTTGGGACCCCGCGCCTACGCTTGCCTGCTTAGCACCAAAGAGGAAACCTGTCGCTCTGCGCCCACTAGCGCTACCTGGCCTTGGTCGTCATGACTTGCGTCACCGCAACCTCATGAGGTTGGGCACTCGCATAGAAATCTCCGCTCCTCAGGAGGCAGCCTAGAGAGGCCGCTCCCTCCGGAGGTCTTGATGTCGGCCGCCTCGCGAGGGTCTTGGCTTGTTGGCGCCATAGATGGGCCGTACCAGGTAGGGGCGGAGCTGGGCCCTGGGCACCCAGGGCCCAGGCCCGTGGCATAGGATTTTTTTGCAGATAGTATCTGTAGAGATTTTTTCTTGGGCCCGGGGTTTAACCCAGTGAAAGGAGGCCCAAAGCTAGCAATCCAAGTGCACAAGACACGGAAGCAGCGATCCACGCGGGCAGACCCTACAGATACTAGCCCACGACCGCTGCTCGCATGACCTAACTCATACGCACAGGAAACACTCGTCTCCAGCGCTAGCGTCACCGCCTCCATGCACGGCCGTTGTGGCGCCGTCGCCGTCCACGGATCGTTGTCGTCCACTTACCCAGGCAGGCCCCTGCTCCCCTGATCCCGCCCCAGCGCCCAACTCCAATGCTGTCTGCCCTGTTCGCCGCCGCACGCCACCCCGTTCTTCCCCTGCCCTGCCTAACCTTGATTATTTTCTTTGACTCTTTGCAGTTTGCATATGTACCGTGTTCTACTATTAACCTACTAACCGTTGTGTATGAGCTGCATTGAACTAAATTTAATTGAAAAAAAAGGTGTGTATTTGTGTGTTCTCTACCTAGTCATATATATGCAAGGTTTGTTCAGATATTGTTGAACTAAATTGATGTATTTGCAAATCATTTCATGTTGTAGAAATAGAAGATGAAGGGCTTTTACCTCGACCATGTGGTAAGTTTTTGGATTTGCATCAATGATAATTGTTTCCCTTGATGTTTATGCATTTTCTTATGAAATTATTTCTGTTATAATGCCTTGAAGGTTTTGGTTCTTCTACTGTTGATCAAGTTATGGGAGGCATCAATGAAGTAATCAATTGATTTGGTATTTTTTGTATTTCCCTATTATTGTTTTATAATTTTGTCATCTTCTATCTATTTTGTTTGAGCTTTGAGCGTTGAGTTGAAATTCAAGATCTATTGAGCAATTGAACTTTACTTTGTATGTTTTCGCATGAAGTATGTTTTAGAAATGGTATAAGGTAATGTTGGGTAGTTATAATTACCAAAATATTTCCGTGTTGTCAGAAAAAAAAAATTGGGCCCGGGGTTTGCTAAATTCCTGGCTACGCCACTGGTACCAGGCCATCGATGAAGCCACGCCATGGGCCGCAGGCAGGCAAGTCTGGGTACCCTGGTTCCCAGAACGCCGACACAAAGAACATGCTACGCAGGAGACACTACCATGTAGATGATGATGCTAATTGTGTGTTGTGCAATTGAATTGTTGAAGAAACTGTTGAACATCTGTTCTTCACATGCCCCTTCAGTAAATATTATTGGAGTGTAGTAAGTATGAATTTTGATGGGACTAGCAATTGCCTCAGCCTAGTTCACATGCCCAGGGAGGCTGGATGCGTCCAATGTTTATGGAAACGCTATTGACAGCTGCATGGAGTATTTGGAAAGAGCATAACGGGAAGAACTTCAAGAGAATCCCCCCATCACTGGATCATGGAAAGAATAGGTTCAGGGAGCACATATATATCCCTTCTTGCTCATAGGGTTAAACCCTCTCTGGTTCCTTCTGTTGAATCCTTTTCTAGTTCTTTGATCTAACTTATACTTTGTTCCTTACCCTTGTTTTGTATTGCTCCTTGGCGCACTAATTCCCATATTGGGGTTAGGTTCCTTGTAGGGGCTATGGCTAGTGGCCAAAAACGTGTAAATCCCTGTGATTATTTGTTGTTAATATAAATTTAGTGGGACCTTTTCCACTGTGAGTTCGTGTTCAAAAAAAGAGTGAGATGGAGCATTTGTGTTCTTGGAGGTGTTTTTTTTAAACGGAACACCCTTGTTTCCATTACAAAGACAATCTGGCTAAGTCGCCAGTTACAGAGTTTTGTACAAACTCAGGGAAGTGGCCCAACCAGGTCTCACATTTACCACTCCCTAGGCCATGACCATACGTTGCTAACGAGTGTGCTGCATTGTTACAGATTCTAGGACATACATTCAGTTTAGCAACATCAAAAGCAACGTTCAACTGAAATTTTATCTCCTGGAACAATGATCCTAAAGTAGATTTATCATACTCTTCGCTTGTTGCCGCCTGTTTCAGCACCATGGAATCAGTTTCAAAGATGACTTGGTTACCTCCCATCCTTGCCGTGGCATGGATTGCATATAGCATGGCTAAAGCTTCAGCATGGAGTGGACCGGATACAAGTTCCAGGTTTCCTGCTCCTGCAGCCAAAAGTGTGCCTTCATCATTTCTCAAAGTACAACCCCAACCTCCAGAGTTTGATGCTTCATGAAATGCACCATCAGAATTTGTTTTAAGGTATGTACTTGGCGGAGGAGACCATTTTGGCGTGGCGGTCTGTTTTTGGGCACTCCTTCGTATCTTGAGATTCCTGAAAATATTGACATGATAGTAAATAGAGGCAACAATTTCATCAATGGTTTTCATCGTGTCGCCCACGTTAGCTTTATTTCTTTCATGCCACCATAGCCAGAACAGGACACACACCTTTATGCTCTCTTCCTCTGACAGATGAAATACCTCCTCAAACAAGCTGAGAGGATCATTGCATAGCACTAACTTGCTTCTAATATCTTCCATCTGTAATGCGCGCCACAATTGTTTCACCTTTTTGCATTTGAGGAAACAATGACAACCATCCTCATCATATCTGAAGCACACTGGGCACCTAGTGTCAATATCCATTCCCCTGTTTTTTAACTTCATTCGCAGTGGTAGACTATATGTTGCCATACGCCAAATGAAGTGGAGGACCTTATTTGGTAGAGGTAAAGCCCATATTCTCTTCCATTCGAAATCAGTCGCCTCTCCATTACTTCCTGAAGTTGACATTTGCCCATGGCTTGATTCCCGTTCTGCATTGTCCACTGCAACCTTATAGGCTGATTTCACCGAGAAGATCCCCTTCTTGTCAAAGTGCCATGCAATGGAGTCATCAAAATGATCATGAATGGGGATCTGCAGGATTATCTTTGAATCCTCTACATTGAAAGTTTGGTGCACAAGGTTAGCATCCCAACTATTTATTTGTGGGTCTATAAGATCCGCAACCTTTGAAAACACTTGTCTCCCACAAAATGAGGTGACCCTTCTTGTAGTTCCTCTTGGGAGCCAGGGATCCGTCTAGATTTTGATGTTTTACCCATTTCCTACTCTCCAAATTATACCTCTTTTCAGCAGTTGCACACCTTTCAAAATACTACGCCACGAATACGAAATTCCCTTTTCTGGAGTCGCTTCGATTATGCTGTTCCCTGGATGATATTTGGCCTGCAGTACTTTGGCGCATAGTGAGGACGGATTCTGAAGCAGTCGCCATGCTTGTTTATCAAGCATGGCCATATTGAAAGCATGGAGGTCCCTGAATCCTAATCCACCCACTCTCTTTGGTTTTGAGAGCTTCTCCCAGCTAGTCCAGTGGATTTTGTTTACTTTGTCCACCTGGCTCCACCAGAACTTACTTATCATGGAACTAAGTTCATCACACAAACTTTTTGTTAGGTCAAAGCAGGCCATAGTGTATACTGGGATCGCTTGAGCTGCTGCCTTGATTAGAATTTCCTTTCCTGCTTTGGATAGTAACCTCTCCTTCCAGCCTTGTATCTTATTCCACACTTTTTCCTTTATATACTGGAAAGCTTTAGATTTCGCCTTCCCAATATAAGTTGGTAGTCCAAGGTATCTCCCTTTCAAGCCTTCTGTTGTAATGCCCAATGCCCCCATCATCTCTCTTTTGTGCATTTGCTTAGTGTTCTTGCTGAAAAGGATGCTGACTTGTCCTTGTTTATTACTTGCCCGGAGCAAACCTCATACTTCTCTAGAATATCATTAATAGTCCTGGCATTTTCTTCATTTGCCTCTAGAAGCAATAGTGAGTCATCTGCAAAGAGTAAGTGACTTACACTTGGTGCTTCTCTACATAGTTTGATCCCTTCCAAATTCCCTTTTCTTTCAGCATCATATAACAGGGCGGAGAAACCCTCTGCACATAGTAGAAATAAATATGGTGAAAGTGCGTCGCCTTGGTGTAGGCCTCGTTGGGGAATGATTATCTCAGTTGCATCTATGTTTACCTTCACTTGATATTTAACCGTCGTCACGCACTTCATCACCAAGTTGACCCATTCTCCTTTAAATCCCAACTTTAGCATCATTTCCTTTAGAAAATTCCATTCAACCCGGTCGTATGCTTTACTCATGTCAAGTTTTATTGCTGCATACCCCTTCCTGCCGCTTCTCTTCCTCTGTAAAAAATGTGTTAGTTCATAGGCCAGGAGAATATTATCTGAAATAATACGACCTGGTACAAATGCACTTTGATTGGGTGAAATGATATGAGGCAAAATACATTTCATTCTATTAGCAATTACTTTGGAGATCACCTTGTAGATGACATTGCAGAGGCTGATGGGTCTTAAATCCTTTAGGATTTCTGGATTTGCATTTTTCGGAATTAACACGACCATGGTGTCATTCCATCCTTCAGGCATTTGGCCTCCTTCAAGGACATTTAGAACCTCTTCAGTAACTTTATCACCGACTAGGTGCCAGAATCTTTTGTAGAAAACAGCAGACATGCCATCAGGCCCGGGTGCCTTGATATCTCCAATATTGAACAAGGCCTCTTTAACTTCTTCCTTCGTGTATACAGTAGTAAGCCTTTCGTTCATTTGTGCATTTACCCTAGGTGAAACTGTCCTCAGAATTTGATTGTTGTCTAGTCCTGCCACTGAGGTGAACAGGTTACAGAAATAGCTAGCAACATGCTCTTTTAACTGCTCTGCACCCTCTACCCACACTCCATCATCTCTCCTTAACCTCCTGATTGTATTTTTCTTTTTTCTCTCCGAGGCACAAGCATGAAAAAAAAGTGGTGTTTTTGTCACCATCTTGGAGTCATTTAACATGTGCTCTCTGCCTCCAAAACATGTCTTGCTGCTGTTCTAATCTCTCTAGTTTTTCCCGTAGGAAGTGTTCTCGGTCTATTGTGCCCTAGTTTATTGGTTCCCTTCTCGTCTGCTCCAACTCGACTTTAATCGCCTTTATCCTCTTCTCCAAATCACCTAGGACGTTAGTATCCCAGCTCTTTAGGTCTCCTGCCACTCTTCTAAGTTTTTGTGATAGGCTATTTTCGCCCCTCAAGTCTGCAGTATACCATGCATTGCTTATGACCTCCTCGCAACCTTCTTCCTGTAGCCACTTCGCCTCGAATCTGAAACCAGACTGACCATTTCCTTGGTGTCGCATAGCTCTGTCCGTTCCTTGTACATAGACAGTCACTGGTCGGTGGTCTGAGTGCCTCGGATCCCCTATTATTACCTTGTATGATGGAAATCTAGTACACCAATTCTGAGACCCCACAGCTCTATCAAGTCTCTCTTTTATGTATTTACTTGCTTCATGGCTATGATTTCTCCAAGTGTACTTGTCTCCCATGTATCCCAGATCACGCAAACCACAATCTACCAAAGCCATCCTAAACTGCTCCATTTGTTTAGTAGCCCGAGATGGGCCACCTTTCTTTTCATGGCTATATAAGACTTCATTGAAATCACCGGCACAAAGCCATGGAAGTTTTATTTGTTGGTCTAGAGTCCTCAAAAGCTTCCATGTTTTATCCCTTTTTTCCGTCGCAGGCTCACCATATATGCCCATGAATCTCCATTTAAAACCATCTTGTTCCACTATCTTCACATCAATATGATATCTCGAGTAATTGTGCAATTCAACTTTCACATGTCTCTTCCACATTAAAGCAAGCCCACCGCTCTTTCCTTCACAATCCCTTACCACCATATTTGCCATTACCAACAGGTATTTTATCCGTTGCATCCTTCTCCCATCCAATTTTGTCTCGGATAAGAAAAGAATATCAGGGTCCACCCGCTTCTGGAGGTCCAGAAGCCCCCGAACTGCCGGGCCATTCCCCAAACCCCGGCAGTTCCAAACTGTGATCCTCATTTTGCTTCGTCGGGCTGTCCCTGCAGCCCAGCGTTCACAAATTCAGAGTTTGTATTTTCTTCCTTCTCCCCTCCCTCAGCTTCACAAACAGGATCCCTTCTGATCTTCTTTAGCATCTTACTTTCTAGGTCTATGTCCATCAGATCAGCATTTCTCTTCTTTGGTTCGGTCTCAAACACTTGCTTCTGCAGCTGCTTGTTCTTTTCTCTTTCAATACGTTTGAAAGTGCTCTTTACTGCCCTTTTCACCTCATTATTTTCGTACTTATTTTGTACACCCTCCTTTGGCTGAGACTTATTCTTTCCTACCGCTGCATTCTCCTTTGGTGCTAGATTAAAATCTATATCAATAATTTCCTTTTGCATCCTTTGGGAGACCACTCCACTTGCGCTGTTAGTACACAAGCCATCTTCTAAGCCTTTATTTGGTTCGTCCACAAAAAGTGTTTTATCACCAGAGAACAGTTTCTTGCCCTCAAGGGACCTAGATTGAACATTTTGGATTGCCTTCAGTGGGCTCATAACTTCTTTCTCCTTCCCTCTTGTTGTTCTCTCTCCATCCCTGCCTATCGACTCATTTTTCCTCCAAGATGGACCATCACTCCCATGCTTACTTCCTTTGCTGCCTGCGCTGTTTGTTACCCAGAATTCACCTCGGTCACTTGAGCTTCTGCTCCTCTCTTCGCTTGAGCTTCCTCTTAAAATTGTTGCATGTAACCAGGGTCCAAATTGCCTAGCACCCTCTCTTCTGGTTTTAGTTGGACATGCCTTCTCAATGTGGCCAATTATGCCACAACTGTAGCAGAAATCTGGTACGTGTTCATATTTAAAGGAGACAATTTTCTTTTTTTTCCTTTTCTTTCCCTCCTTATCGTCTTCATCATCTCCCATCTTCTCTTCATGAACATGCCTCTGATCCTCTTCATCCTCTTCTAGTTCCAGTGTGACGAACCTCATTATTGGACTTGTTATATCCATTCTAACTTCAATTCGCATGAATTCCCCCATTGCGTTTCCGTCATCATCTAGATCAACATCCAACACTTCTCCTATTTGTTGTCCGAGCAGATCTCATGTTTCCATGCTCATCATTCCCATAGGGATACCATAAGCTCTGGCCCAGATGGGGATCATCTTAAAATCATACTCATCAATAGTATTACTGGGTACAAAATCTTCCATCACTAGCAAGTTTTTGTTGAACATCCATGGGCCATTTTCTAGTGCCTTCTTCTTGCTTGCTTCTTCATGGAATGTGAAAAGAAACCGATTCCTTCCCATATCCTTGCATTCTACCCTTGAGAAAGGACACCAAACCCCTGCTAAAGTTCTCCCCAAATATTCAGATTTTGCCGGTCTTTCTGAGAAGAGCTTACCCACTGCTTGTAGCTTGCCCATGGTAGGAGAACAAGCCTGCTTCTTTCCAATCTTAATGCCTTTCTTCTCAGCATCCGAGAGCTTCAACTTTTCTAGCTTACATTTCACTCCCTCCAAAGCTGGGACCTTCCTGTCCCCCATGGCCGTCTCACCTGGTAGGACTCCGAGCTGCGCCACCCACCACCAGGGACTACCAGCCCAGCCGCCTCCACACAAAGTCGCTAGGATTAGATTGGTGTTGGGCGGTTCTTGGAGGTGTTTTGAATGAAGTGGTTGGCTCTCTACCGAAGTGGTAGAGGGGTATATATATCTCACAAGAAAAGGAGACGTTTGAGCCATTTGTTGTAGGTGCCCAAACATCCAGGTAGCAATCCGGATGATTCGGGTGAAACCTGGATGTCCGAGGGTACTCGCAAGATCCGGCCTAGTCAACCACTATGAGGCAGGAGGCATTGTAGTCGAAAGAAATGGTTCTTTGTGTGATCATCCGGTCAAGGCATCCAGAATGGCCCGGACGACCGAGATGATCTGGCTATGGTTAAAACCTTTCGTAGTGGATAGTGAGCTGCTCGGATGATCTGAGACGCAGTACGGTACGTCCGAGGCACCCCAGATGAAAATACTCTCTAGATACAGCAGGACAGAATGTTGCTCTTGAGTGAAGTTGTGATGAGGTTGAAGACGTCGGGCCGTGAGCGTAGATGATGCTAACCTCCTCGGCGACATGCCTTTCTGTTTGTGTTGTGTTTGCTCGGCCTTTTGGCGCTTTTGTATGTCTTAGGCCTTGTACAATGGGATGTGCTTAGAGAGGTGCTTAGAAAAAATAAACCGATTTTTTCTGAAGCACCGGTGCCTATTTCTACAGGAGGGATGCTTAGTTAAGCGTCTACCCTGTACAAATAGGCACCGGTGCTTAAGAAAAGCCTGGTTTATTTCTGTAAGCACATCTCCTAAGCATCACCCATTGTACAAGGCCTTATGATGCTTTAGATCTTGTGTAGTTAGGTGTGGTGGTCGGTGTGTCCTTTGTACTCCCTCCGTTCGGAATTACTTCGAACGGAGGAAGTACATGTTTTCGCCCAGTTTCCCTCGAATAAAGCGAAGACATCGCTTCTTTCTGCAATTGGGATTTTTAGCAGGTCTTCTTCTAACTAAAAGAAACAAGCACTTATACTCATCCTTAAAAATATAACGTGGTACGGGAGGGCATCTCAGCTTTTGCGGCGGTTCTTTCCGCAGAGAAAGCCGATAAACCAGGGAGGCGCCGGGTCTGGTCAGCTCATGTCGGGTAATGGTGTTGATTCTATGCGTCCATGGTGGGCCGCCACCAAGTACGGATGCGCCTCTCACTGCCGGCAGCGCGTGCGCCGTTGTCTCGTCCCGTGGACTAGCCGCCCATACACACGGTACGACCGGTCTTATCCATTCCCATTCCAACTTGTTCCAACTCAAAAAAAGGATAACCTTTCAAAAAAAAAAACTCATCCTTCCTTCCTTTCCGGTTCACCTTTCTGCATGCCCCAGTCCTAGCTCCTAGTATGGTCCTATCTTCTCTTCTTCTTCAATCAAAGTCGCACCATGGAAATTTCGCACAGCGTCTCGTACTCTCGTTGTGTTCCGAACAATGGGAGACGATGGTCACTCAGAACTGAATGATCTGATGAGCGAATCGATCAAGACTCGAATGCGTACGATTAGCGCTAACTAATCCTCGGTCGATGGGGCAAATGAGTATTATTCTTGTTCTTAAACTAAACTAGACGATGGTACATAGTACAGATGATTGCTTGCTTGCTTGCTCTCGAAGCGATGATTAGCACGCATCTGCATCCCGGCCTTTTCAGTTTGTTTGTTTTCTCTCACTTTTGCCGGCTGTTGGCTGCTTGGTTTTCCTAACAAAAAGAGTGGGTTGCTTTGTCAGCACACCACCACATACGATAAATGCATGATGTACGCGACGAATCAAGCACGAATGCATGTATCCAGCTTTCGTACGCCGTCCGTGGGTGTATGTGTCGGTGTCGCCCAATGAGTATCAATCCACACGTACTCCTCCTACCCCGGACAAAATTACTGTTATGATCTCTCTGGCTAACAAAATTTCGATTTGACCTCGTTTACAAAAAAAAAATCGTTTTTGACCTTTTTAGGAGACGCCAACATCCCTGGCGTCTGGGTTGCGAAGCAGACGCCACGGATCCTGGCGTCTGGCCCCTGGCCCGCACTGCCCGCCTGCCCGTTGACCTGCTGACGTGGCAAAGGGGCCAGACGCCAAGGACCCTGGCGTCTGGCCCCGGTAACTGGATAACCCCACGGGAGAGTGTGTGGGACCCACCCCACACACTTTCCCCAATCCACAACCTGAGCTTGAAGAAGACTTGGAGCTCTCATACTCTCTCCCACCCCTCAAGCTCCCCCTCAAATCCTCTCCAAAAAATGCATCCCTTAGGTGGATCTTTCCATCACTTTGTTGCTCTTGGTAATCTCCCTCAAATCATCCAATTATTTTTTGTTCAATCTTGTTATTTTGGTTGCATTTTATACATGTTGGTGGAACCCTAGTTCATGTTTTCTCCCTTATGTTAGTGTGAATGGCTTGGTTAACTTTGATAATATAGTGATATGCATGGTGTGTAGTAGGAATATATGCTTGTTGAGTAGAAATATTGGGGGTTATGGTTAGTTAGTGATTAGGGTTAACTTTGCTTAGTGTGTGTAAATTAGTGATACTTTTGTGGACATCACCAATAATTTAGTGTTGATATGATTTGGATAAACACTAATTCTCATTGAATTCTTAAATGCATTCATGTTATTTTTAGATGGAGAGACTTGTTAATGTTCATTACATGGACAAGGAGGCATTCTTGAGTAACAATGCCGACACGGGTGAGGAACCATTGGTTTTTGATACAAGCCCTAGCTATGAGGATGTTGTTGGAAAAGTGAGACTAGCCTTAAAGTGGATGGACAACAATGTTGACGTTAAGTTAATAGAAGGTATGATGTTGGAGTTGGAGCCAAATCTCGCTTGAAAAGTATGCCTATCACCTCGGATTTGCATTGGGATGTATACAAGGAAAAAGTTTCCCAATCGGAAGATAAGTCACTTGAATTGTTTGCCACCAAGGTTGAATCTCCTCGGTTTACACTTGATTTGAACCGGCATGTCTCTTCCCCAATGGATGACATGAGCGAGATGACAATGGTGCCACTTGTTGAGCATAGGGTTGTGGTTGATGCCCCCAATGCTTATCGCCAACCACGTACCCGTGTACCATCTATTGAACCAAATGAGGTTGAGTTGTATGCCCCCAATGCTTCTAGCCAACCACCAACTAGCCAAGCAAATGAAGTTGAGGTGATTGCTAGTGACGAAGTAATTCAAAATGATGAAGATGCTTATGATGACGACGAAGAGCAAGAGGAAGGGTTTCATGGTAATGATGTTGGTGACTTGGATGTGTACATAGCGCAAAAGGACATGGATCGTGAGTTGCCTTTTAGGCGTCAATATGCATATGACTCGGATGACGAGGGTCCAGTTGAACAGTTGGACGAGGATGGATTCACAAAGGAGGAAAACCAAATCCACTTTGAGTTGACGGGCTTAGAAAAAAGAACTCACTTGTTTAAAGATCTTAGCCTTGCCCATAAAGCTGTTGTTGATGGTGGAATGAGAATGACGGCGATTGAGCCAACACCATGCCCGGATCCAGGAGAACCAAGGGAGGAGAAGGAGGACGAGAATGCTTATTTGAAGAAAGGAGTGAAGTTTTTGAGCTTGCCTATGCTGAAGTTTTGGTTGTCTGACTATGCCATTCGGAACCATAGGCCATTTTATGTTGAACACTCCGACATGAAGTTGCGTTACACCGTGAAGTGTGAGCAAGAAGGATGCCCATGGAAGGTTCGTGCAAGAAAGCTTAAAGACACCGAAGAATGGGTGTTAAGAAGTTGTGTTGCCACTCATAGGTGCAAACCGCCATCTAAACGACTTCGAAAGACACATCGTCAACTCACATCTGAGTATCTCGGATACAAATGGATGAAAGACATAGGCTTTGATCCCACTGTGAAAGTGAGGTTTCTCATGCGGACGGTGAAAAAACAATTTGGTTATGAAGTCAAGTATGGGAAGGCATGGAAGGCAAAGGCAAATGCTATTAGGATGTTGTATGGTGGTTATGAAGAAGCATACAACCAGCTCCCAAGGTTGTTGGTCGCAATTGCATATAAGAACCCGGGCATGTTTCATGTGGTCGAGGATCATGAGGGAGTGTTCCACCGTGCCTTCTGGAGTTATGGACAATGTGTGGAGGCGTTCCAGCATTGTCATTCGGTCTTGTCCATAGATGGCACGTTCTTGACCGGTAGATACAATGGCACACTAATGGTAGCAATGGCTCACTCATCAAACGACAACGTGTTGCCGTGTGCATTTGCTTTGGTGCCTTCCGAGCACCAAGACAACTGGGAGTGGTTCATGGGTCATGTTAGGCATAGCGTGATTGGGGCTAGGGAGGTGTGCATCATATCGGACCGGCACCATGGCATACTCAAGGCAATGGACATTGTTATTCCAGGATTTCCAAAGCTTCACCACAGATGGTGCATGAGGCATTTCGTGGCCAACTTTTACCGGGCATGTAAGAGCAAGGAGCTCAGCAAAGACCTTACCCATGTATGTGTGGCCTTCACGACCCAAGGTTTCGATGCTCGGTACAACAAACTCTTTGCAGTGGTGAACAAAGGGGGAAAAGACTTCTTAACTAGGAATTTAAGTGAGAAGCACAAGTGGGCACGCGCTCATGACGATGGTGGTTGGCGATATGGCGACATGATGAGCAATCTGGTAGAATGTTTCAACAATGTGCTGAAGGGTGCTCGTGCATTGCCGGTGACTGCAATAGTGGAGTACACTTTCTTCAAGCTTAATGAGTACTTTCAGAGGCATTCTGAAGAGACTGCAAAATGGATAGGTGAAAAAAAGGATTATCCGGAGAAGGTGGATGAATGGTTGCAGTTACAAGCAAGCAAGTCTTCACGCCAACAAGTTATCATATTCGACAGAATTGAAATGATCTATCAAATTGATGAGCCAGGTGGCACAACACGAGACGGTTTTCAATATGGTGGTGCTGCATTTGAGGTGCGTCTGAAGACTCGGTGGTGCCAGTGCGAGAGGCCTAGTAAGTATCATTGGCCATGCTCGCATTTGATAACGGCGGCGAAGGCGAGAAACATACCTATTTGTGATGGAAAAACCGTGCGGATGCAAGAGTTCCATGTGGAAGCTACTAGGTTGACATGGGCGCCAAGATTTCACCCTTTCTTGGACCAATCACAGTGGCCTGAGTACCATGGCCCTCATATTAGGCCAGACCCTCTTCTGAAAGTGGAGACCAAGGGTAGAAGGAGAACTAAGAGGTTCAGGGGTGATATGGATGACCTGGCTGGATACACTGGCATGAAACAATTTGGTAGCGATCATTTTATGGAGGCTCCTGACACTATCAACTGTGGGGTGTGCGGTGAAGGGAGACACAATGAGCGGACATGCAAGAAGAGGAAAACCAAAAAAAGAAAAACAAGTCGTGGAGGTGCCACCTATGGTGAACGTGGTGGAAGAGGTGACGGTGTTGGTGGTCGAACAAGCACAAGTGTCAGAGGTGGTAGTGGTTGTCGTAGAGGGAGTACAAGTGCTAGAGGTGGTGGTCGAGCTAGCACAAGTGCTAGAGGTGGTGGTCGAGCAGGCACAAGTGCTACAGGTGGTGGTCGAGCAAGCACAAGTGCTAGAGGTGGTGGTCAAGCAAGCACAAGTGTCAGAGGTGGTGGTCGAGCTAGCACAAGTGCTAGAGGTGGTGGTGGTCGGAGAGGAAGCACAAGTGCTAGAGGTGGTGGTGGTCGTAGAGGAATGGTTGATAATGGATCGGTCTTTGATTATTTGCTTAATCCAGATGGTTGATCTAGTAATAATGGTATATATTATTTGTTCATACAATTCCTAGCATTTATTGATTTACTGTATTTACGCATGTACTCTCTTTATGTCTTGTGCTAACAATTGTTCTTTTTGTAGGCATGGCTTCATCCAGTTCCAAGACGAGGCCGGCGTGCGCGGACCAAGAGGACATGTCGAAGACGTGGATGGAGGCCAGCTTGGACAAGGAGAAGGAGAAGGATGTGCCCACACCACCATGTTGGTGTGGTGATGTTTGCAAGCTGAAGGTGTCTACGGACCGCAAGAAGTCATGGACAGAAGGTAGAAGGTTTTTCGTGTGTCCCAACTATGCACATGATCGTCGAATGCCAACTAACGCATATGACATACCACCGGTATGTTAGGTGTACATACAAAAAACCTCATCAAGTTTGAACTCATATTACTAACAATGACATGATTTTTATGTAGTCGCCTCCTCCACTTTGCAAGTACTTCACTTGGATAGATCACGAGGTACCAAAAGATGTCCAAGAGGACCAACATCGAGATTACTTACGGAGGCAGCACCTATTTGAGGAGTCCTTTGCACGGGGATTGGAGCATGAGCGTCGTGAGAAGGAGAAGAACGAGCGCAAGAAGCGTGAGCAAGAGAGGGCACGCAAAGAGAAGGAGGCTCATCAAGAAGACAGGGCAAGAAAACTTGCAAGGGCTAGCGATGCACGAGAGGAGGACGAGGCATGTGACAAGAAGGGAAAGTGGCCCCGTACTACTCAGTAGACAAATGGAAAAGGCACCGACATCAATGATGGACTTTCGACACTTTGTGTGTGATGAACTTGTCATTCGAGACCTTTCGTGGTCATGAACTATTTATGTCATTCAACACATCGTGTATGATGAACTTGTAAGTTGAGACTATTTGAGATTATGTGCAAACTATGTTCGTCATTCGAGACTAGTTACTATGCTTTGTTCATATTTTTGGTTGAGACTTGCATGCTTTGTTAGTGTGTGCTACAAGTTGCTAAGCAAAAACATTAACAAAAGACAAAAGTGTGTGCAAAATCACCAGGTCCACACCCAGACGCCAAGGTCCATGGCGTTTGCCTCCCACACCCAGCCACACCCAGACGCCAGGGTCCCTGGCGTCTGGCTCATTTTGCTCGCGCAGGAGACCAGACACCATGTCTGATGTGTCTGATGGACACCCCAGACGCCAAGGTCCATGGCGTCTGCCTCCCACACCCAGACGCCAGGGACCCTGGCGTCTGGCTCGTTTTTCTCGCGCAGGAGACCAGACACCCTGTCTGATGTGTCTGATGGACATCCAGACGCCAAGGTCCATGGCGTCTGGGTCCCTATCCAGAGAGCATTTTTGCAGTTATCTGTCTGATGGATAAGATTCGAGTGGATAAGATTTTTTGGGCCCACCTCTAGCCCTCTCATCCATTCATCTCCACCTCTACCCCTCTCATTTCATTCATATCCACCCACTCTCACCTCTAGCCCTGCCAACGTCACTCCCTCATCTAGCACCCTAACCCCCCTCAAAAATCTCTCACATATCGGTCCGGTTTCACCGTTGGATCTTCAGGATTTCGAAACTAGAAGGTAAATCAACTCCACCCCCATTTTTTGGTTGGTTTAATATATCATACTTTTGTGAAAACCCTAGTTTGTTTTCTTCGTGGTTTAATGAATCATAAGTTATCTACTAAGAGATTTGTGTGATGTAGATGGCTAAGGAAACTCAGTGGGTGCTTAGCCCTGTTGTTCATATGCAAGGCTTGTCTCCATGTGTTGTGCAAGTTAGTGAAGTGGACCTCACTTTCGATTGGTTGAAGAGTAAATTCATGTTGAAGCAAGGGTTGAAGGAAGAGGATTTTGTGTACTACGTCAGTAGAAGGCAGACAGATGGCCCCGGGGAAAGAAAATTGGTTGACATAACTGATGATGGCAAGATTCAAGAAATGCTGCAAGAATGGCAATGGAAAAGGGTTGTTGACTTGCATTGCTACAGGAAACCGAGTTATATGTGATGTTCATGTTGTTTCAACTATCGTGGACCATCGTGGTCATGAACTACTTATGTCATTCGAGACATTGTATGTGATGAACTTCTCATTCGAGACTATTTGTGTAATTTGAACTATGTTTGTAATTTGCTATGTCATTCGAGACATTGTATCGTAGACCATCGTGGTCATGAACTATGTTTGTCATTCGATACTATGGGTGTTTGCTAGAACAAAATATATATGTCATTCGATACTATGTTGTGACAAAATATGAACAAGATGAAAAAACTACTACACCAGGGCCAGACTTAGACCAGACGCCAGGGACCCTGGCGTCTGCTCCCCTGACTTAGAACCAGACGCCAGGGACCCTGGCGTCTGCTCCCCTCTTAGAACCAGACGCCAGGGACCCTGGCGTCTGCTCCCCTGACTTAGACCAGACGCCAAGGACCCTAGCGTCTGGGTCCCTGTACATAATATTTGACATGCTATTTGACGAAGGAAGATAGCACATATATAATAATATGACAGGTTCATAGAACACAAAAGATACCACATTTCACAGAATTTTCACCACGACAAATTCTTGCATACAAACGACACCAAGTCCACAGATTTTTCATCACGACAAATTCATGCATACATAAGACATCAAGTGCATACATAAGACACCAAATTCAAGACAACCTAAGAAGTTTTTACCACGACAACAAGAAGCTCAGTTCCTCCTTCCTCTCTTCACAATGGATGCAAGTGTACACTCATCCTCTTCGCTAGTCTCCTCCTCCTCCCCTTCATTGTATGCCTCCTCCTCCGCCTCAGTGTTGGCCTTATATCTTTGCATTCCTTTTGGGATAAGCTGATGAGGATACTCCGGACTATGGAATTGTGTGTTCCATGTCTTCTTTCTACCTTTCTTGCCTGGTGTCTTAGCTATGGCTTTGCCTTTCCTAGATGGTTGTGGAGCATTGCCTTGTGTTGGTTGTGTAACCTGTGATGGTTGTGGAGCATCAACATCATACTCATGATCCTCTTCATGTGTTGCATCATACTCATGCTCCTCATGATGTGTTGGCTCCTCTTGATGTGATGGCTCCTCTTCATGGAACTCCTCCTCCATGTCCTCATCATTCTGTAGATAACGCCGTCTATTAGCTGTGGCGGCGCGGCTACCAGGTGCATACACGTCACTGGACTGAGCACCATGGCAAGAAAGCATTGCTGCCATCTTATGAAACCGGGTGGATGACTCAGTGCAACATTGGCATCGTTGACGCACAGAAGCAACTCTCTGCCCTGCAATTCATGAACACACCAAACTTATGTATTTGAAAGAAGACAACATGATGCAAGTATGTTAGAATAGGTCAAACAGACTACCATTTCATCATGCATCGGTGCATAGTCAACATGAGCCCCTCTGGTGTCTCTCACAGCCGTGTTGAAGGTTTGATAACCTTGTGCAGTCTCCGGGTCTTCAGACACCAACTCCGACCACTCCTCATGAGTCCAACCAGGCTTCAGCTTTAACCGATAACGATCCGCATACCACACTTGATACTTCTGATATGCTAACTGGTTGTGAGGTCTATTCTCTGATTGCACTAACGTGTCTCTTTGATTCCAAATTTCTATCCACACACGGTGTTTGTTTGCCCAATCCGATATATCCTGATTGTTCCTTCGATCGAACCTACAAATGATGCATGGGACAAAGCATTAGCAAACATTGACTTATTCAATGCTCTACTACATACTCAACGCATGCTTGCTTACCGATGCAGAGATAGCATTTCCTCCTTGCTCTCCTCAATTGGAATACCTTGTATTCTTCCAAATTGTCTTGCCACACGGTCTACAAAGTGCCACTCGACTGCGAAGAAGCATATCATTGGGCACCTCGCCCGCCAAAGATGGCTATCACGCGTGCACATCTCATTAAGATCAAAGTCACGATCTTCCACATAAGGCAACCAATATACCTGCAAAACAAAAAGATACATTGTTAGCTACATAAGTTTCATTATTGACTAAATTTTATCTCATCGAACTTCTCAAAACCTGCTCAGCAGTCAAGGTGTCCAGCTCGTTCATATAGCACTTGTATCGCACATGCGAGCTTTCTGTGTAGACTGTCACTTGTTCCCAATAGTAAGCAAGCGTAGGGCGCCGATATGGATCATCATCATGCAACCCGTCATGATTACCCCGTGGGTTTGCCATGAGGGGGTTCTTGAAATCGGGCCGTCCAACCGGGATCCGCTCCCACATCCACACGGATAGGTCCAAACAAACCCAGACAATGAGGATGTATCTCCCTTCCTCCGACATGCCAAGTCAAGCTGCAATCAAACAAACATGTTAGATATGGAGGCGCATGACAAATGCAAGATAAATGGTTGCAAATATCTCTTACCTGACGATACAAATATGCTAGTGCGGCCGAACCCCAATTATACTGGGTATCCCAGTTATTGAGTAGCTCCAAGAACATCCAGAGGGCTGAGTTCCCGGTTGCATCTGAGAAGACTACCTTGGTTAGTACATACCAAAGATAGGCCCGCGCGTACTGCTGCACAACCACGTCATTGGCACCCTGAGGGCACGGATTGGTGTCTCCTCTGACTAGTTTTAGCCAAGAATGCCTCACTCTCGCGGTATCGGCCTTGCCTTCTTGAGGGTCGTCGGGCTGAACACTAATTAAAATGCTTGTCCGTTCTCGCCAATTAACGACGCTGACACGACCGGTAACAGCTTGTCCGTCGATAGGAAGGCCGCTTATCATAGCCATGTCCTCTAGGGTCATCGTCAGCTCCCCACATGGAAGGTGGAACGAGTGAGTCTCCGGCCTCCAACGATCCACAAGTGCGGTCAATGCCGCGTGGTTCACCGGCGGAGCGCGTCGCTTAAACTGCAACACGAATGGGAGAAGACCCAATCTCCGAATATAAGGCTCGTACCGCGGGTCGTAAGTAAAGCCATCAGCGGAATGACCCCTCATGCGCATAGCAACTACAAGCTGCAAATAAAGTGATGTTTTGATCAATACAAGAACACAAATGAGAAATAAAGAAATTTGACAAGTCTTGCTTCTTACCTTTCCATTCTCAATGGCACGAGCACGATGCTCCTTATCCCACTCATCGATTAATCCGGCATACCAAGGTCCATCATCATCCGCCATCCTACAAAACAAATCACAAACATCTATGAATACATGAACAATATAAAACAATACAATTTTCTTCTCCAAGTTATGCCATATGAACACACCATTCTTCTCAAACATAACCACATCATTTTTTTCTTCTTCATATGCACACATAATTCTTCTCAAACATACCAACATCATCTCAATCAAATAAATTTGTCAAATAATATGGTGTCACATATGCATATCATCTAGAGTACCAAATTTCACCATATCTTTTGCAAATAAAGTATGCCAACAATAAGATTATCTACACATAGAGACATCATATTTAAATTCAACTATATTGTTATACCACATACACACATCCTATCAAACCAAATTATCAAACAAGTCTATTTTACATACAAAAATCACCCCTCTTAGTTAAAAAAAATTCCTATGGACAACATATGCACAAAACGGAATTGATTTTGCCTACATGTTCAACTACACATCATCTACTGCCTACCAAATCATCTATCAACTACAAACAATTTCCTAAAACAAAGAAACCATCTACTCATCTAACATCACCTAGTGTTGAATAATGCATCAAAAAGAAGAGGACTCAACCCAAATAAATTGGAGGAGACGGGGGAGAATACCTCAAGGATGCTTAGGGGGCCCAGATCCACGAACTAGAGTGGAGGATGGAGTAGATCAGGTGAGGATTTGGTGTGAGGGAGAAGAGGGGCGAAGGAGAGGAAGCCCTCTGTTCGTGCGCCGCCAGGAGGAAAAGAGATGGGTGGGTGGGCTCGACCCATGGGGGTTATCCACTTACCAGGGCCAGACGCCAGGGTCCCTAGCGTCTGGCCCCTTTGCCACGTCAGCAGGTCAACGGGCAGGCGGGCAGTGCGGGCCAGGGGCCAGACGCCAGGGATCCTGGCGTCTGCTTCGCAATCCAGACGCCAGGGATGTTGGCGTCACCCAAAAAGGTCAGAATCGAAATTTCTTTTGAAACGAGGTCAAATCGGGATTTTGTTAGCCTTATAGGTCATAACAGTAGTTTTGTCCCCCTACCCCGATGTGTGTGCGCGCGGGCTCCTTTGCTTGTTTTCAGTGACAGGTAGTACTTCAAAATGCATGCACTTCTTACACGTATCTGTATTCTGAAGTCTCTTTACCAGTTTCAGTGGGTGCATACATTTTATTTGTATTCTGAAGGCGTACTGACACTTATGGTAGGGGCCAGGCAATGATAAAAGCAGCCAAAGCATGCGACCATTTTGTAACCCTTGTCAGCGTTGCCAAGAAGGAGAGCACGTACTACTCCCTTCATTCCAATTTTTTTAACTAGGCAAAAGATTTGCCATTTTCATTGATTAAGAGAGAAGGTTAAGAATGTATGGCCAAAGGCCAAATACAGTACATCACTCTCACGACATAATGTTACACAAATGTTTTGCTCCCGCAAGGCTCCAAAGCGAGCATTCCTCTTTAATCTTGGCGACCAACACTCCCACTGAAACGACTGTGTTGCGGAAAACTCTAGCGTTTCACTCCTTCCATATTTCCGAGGAGATAAGCATCATCAGGGAGATAAGCGGCCTTCTCGATAGAGTTTGCTTAGTGGCATTCTGACTCCACCAATCCTTAACTGAAACCATATCAATCCAATCGTTGGGCTGGACATCATCGAGCGCAAGCCAAGTTTTGATCATGCCCCAAACCTGAATGGTGTATCGACATTGAAAGAGAAGGTGGGCCGCCGATTCCTGGACTTGATGGCATAATGGACAGAGGTTGCAGTTTAGCCATTCGCAGCGGTGGAGTCTGTCATCTGTCCAAATCCTATTGTTGATAACCAGCCACGCGAAAAATTTGCACTTTGGGGGCGCCCAGTTCTTCCAAACATTTTGATTCATATCCGTATCCACCAATCCAAGAAACTGAGCTCTGTATGCTGAGGCCGCAGAGTAATGGCCATCAGCCGTGAGTTTCCAAGTAATGGAGTCCTGCATGTCTGGGTTTAGCTGGATGTGGGTGAGTCTTTCCCAAAGCGCAGCAAACTGGGCGATGTGCTCAGAGGAGATAATCGAAGCAACCTTCACCTGGGAGATCCAACAACAATTAAGCAATGCCTTGTGGACTGAATAATTCTTTTTGTTGGAGATGTCGTAAATTTTGGGAGCAATGTCTTTGGGTCTTATGCCATCTAGCCAAGCTGACTCCCAAAAAGTTGCGCGGAGGCCATCACCCACAAGAACCTTGGAGGCCGACGCGAATATGTTCCGATCATTGTTGTCGCAAGGGGTACCCAAACCCGACCAAGGCTTGAGCGGGTCTTGCTAGTTGAACCATAGCCAACGGAGACGAAGTGCAGCCGCAAACTTGCCAAGGTTTAGAATCCCAAGACCACCATGTAGCTTGGGAATGCAGACTTGCGCCCAGTTGACCTTACATTTCCCACCCGTGACCTTGTCACAACCAGCCCAGAGGTAGGCATGTCGGAGGGCATCAATCTTTTTCAACACCTCCACCGGAAGATTTAGAGTCGTCATATAATAGATAGCGATGGCCGTGATGATAGACTTAACAAGAACCATCCTTCCGGGGGCAGCAACGTGCTTGCCCATCCAAGGTGTGAGTTGGGCCGCGATCTTGTCCTCGAGAGGCTGGAAATGAATTCTTTTCAGGCGCTTCACAGACAGAGGCAAACCAAGGTATTTCATTGGGAATGTGGTTCATTGAGCTGGGAAGGATTGAAGAATATCCGGAAGGTCCACATTGTCACATCTAATTGGGGCAACCAAGCTCTTGGAGCAATTTTCTACCAATCCAGAAACCTCTCCAAAGTTCCTGAGAGTGTCGGCAAAGAAACTGACGTCTGCCTTGAGTGGCGCAATAAAAACCGCAGCATCGTCCACGTAGAGGGAAGCCCGGATCGGCGTAGACCATCCACCAATGGGATGGAGGTGACCTTGTGATGTGGCCTTCTCAAGGATGTGATGTAATGGATCAATGGCCAGCACAAAGAGAAGGGGAGACAGAGGGTCCCCTTGCCTCAGCCCACGCCCAAGCCTGAAGCGGTCGCCCGACACACCATTGAGTAAGACATGCGATGAGGCCATAGACAAGAGAGCAGACACCTAGCCACGGAACTGGGGAGGGAAGCCAAGGTGATTGAGCAAGTCCAGGAGGTAGTCCCAATGCACCGAATCAAACGCTTTCTTGATGTCGAGCTTGAACAGGAGAGCTGGGATGTTGTTGTGATGCAAGCATCTAGCAAGGTTGCGCACGTACATGAAATTATCATGAATACATCTCTTCTTGATGAAAGCACTCTTAGCTTGTGAGATAAGGTCATTCATGACGGGTGTTAGCCTTTTGGACATCAACTTTGCAATGAGCTTTGCGATGGAATGAATTAGGCTTATAGGGCGAAAGTCAGAAATATCTTCGGCACCATCCTTCTTTGGAACGAGGGCAACATCACTGATTTCAACCAATGAAGGTGAGCGGTCTGTAGGTTGGAGAAATGGTTGACCGCTAGCATGATGTCTAGCTTGATTGTGTTCCAACATGCCTTGAAGAAAGTGTTCGTGAAGCCATCCGGTCCGAGCGCCTTGTCACCTGGTAATTCTAGCACCGCAGCTTTGACCTCATCCTCAGTGAAAGCCTCATCCAAGCCCTGTAGATCACAGTTGGGGGTTGGAATCAAACCCCAATTGACGTCGATGCTGCGAGTAGGGCCTTTTTTGGCAATGTTCTTAAAGTGGTTGTGAACAATCTTCTCTTTGTCTTCATGCGAGGTGACCTAACCCTGGTTGTGTTTGAGGCGATGAATAAGATTTTTCCTCCTCCGGTGATTGACATGGAGGTAGAAATAATGGGTGTTGGCATCTCCTTCTTTAAGATTGGTAATCCTAGAGTTTTGCCTTTTTCTAGATTTTTCGAGCACTGCCAAGCCAACGATCCTACGCTTTAATCTTGTCTGAAGATCCCTTTCCTCCGGGCTTAGGTCTCTCTATTCTTGAGCGAGGTCAAAGTGAAGGATGACCTTGATAGCCATGTGTAACTGGACCCTGGAGTTCGAGAAAAGGGTCTTGCTCCAGGAGCGCAACTTTTGTCCTGTTCTCTTAAGCTTGTGGAATAGCCGTTGATAAGGTTCGACATGACCGTAATTCACATTCCATGCCTCGGAGACGACGCGTTGGAATCCCGGCATCTTTGTCCAGAAGTTTTCAAACCGGAAGGATTTAGGCTTCTTTGGGCCAGCATCATTAGCAAGCAGGAGGGGGCAGTGATCCAAAAGTGATGAGGAGAGGGCGTGCAGAATGTGGGAGGCAAACTCTAAATCCCAATCTTCATTGCAGAAAAAGCTATCTAGCTTCTCATCGTCAGGTTACTTTGTTCGTTACTCCAAGTAAATCTCCTATTTTGCATGTGAATCTCCTTGAGCTCACTGTTGTTTAGGGCGTTGCAGAAACGCACCAGGCGGCCACGATCCACATTGGCACGGTTTTTGTCTCTGGCATGATAGATTTGATTAAAATCACCATTTGGTACCAGGCGTAGGCTTTTCCGAGATCAGCTCCAGGTAGAAAGCCTCCTTGTGGATGCTACAGCTTGGGCCATACAGTGGTTAACTTGAAAGATTTGTCGTCGTCGTAGTTGTTGATGGCAACCGTCGCGGAGAGGAAGTAGACACCAATTTGCACATTTGACACTATGACTGCGGAGTCATCCCACGGCAGCGAAATACCACCTTTTGTGCCATCCACCGAGGTACATAGCCAAGAAAGGGTCAATAGATTGTAGCTTCGACTCTTGGACGCACACAAGTTGACAGGAAGAAGAAGCAATGGTTTCATGGACAGCAGCACGACGATCCAGGCAATTTAACCCGTGTACATCCAGCACAAGATTGAAAGGTTTGTGTCTAACATAGCAACACAGGGGACACATCTGGACTCAGGCAATAGCCACCATCTAGGAAAACACAACAACCATCACAAGCTGGCCACATACAGGACACCCCAGGTCTCGCCAGGACCAACATCAGCAGTGCATAGGAGTCACTGCAAACAAGCGTACAAATAGGACTTGGTTGATCTAACATGATAAACTAGGCTACATCTTAGATAGCGCAGCGCTGCTCAGGCTTCACTCGCAGTGGTCGCGCTCAAGTCTGGCCCTCCCTCTCCGCCATGCTCCACCAGGGCATCTTCAACGGCAGTGGCCAGGTCACAGTCCAACTTGAAGAGAGCACGCAGAGCAGCAATGGTGATGTCCGGCAGGCACCCCTGGAACATGTCCGTGAACTTAGTGATGGCCGCTTCAGTGACTTGTTCACCTTCAAGAACGACTCCCATGCGGCGACACAACAGCTGTTCAGCGAGGATGGCTATGGGCATGGCTCTGTTCTTTGCCTAGAGGCACGGGCTGCGTCGGTGAAGCTGGAAGTCAGTGACCCCAGCCAAAGTTTTGCGTCTTGTTGTTGGCCTTCTGGGAGGTGTCAATCGCGGAGCTGGGGAGGGGAGCAGCGCGGACCTGCGGGGAATGAACAGAGGGGTGGCATCCCCGTCCTCAGCCGCATCACCCGACTGTAGGACCGACATGGAGGCTCCACCCAGCAGATCCTCAGGGTTTGCTTCAAGCTCAGCAGCAAGTGTCGGGGAGGGCCCCAGCCTGACCGCAGATGAACAGGGAGGAGGAGTGGCGATCATAGCTTCAGGTGAGAGATCCACAGAAGCCTAGGAGTGCTGAGTCAGAGGAGCATCAACCACAGCCGTGTCATGCGCCTCCAGGTTGAGCGACGACTGGACCTTGGAGCCCAGGCAAGCAGCACGACGTAGCCAGGACAGGACCGGAGAGTCAGGGGAAATCTCAACAATATCTCTGGAAGTGGTACGCAGAGATGGTGGAGGAGAGCGGCCGCGGGACTCCTCCGAGACAACGGCTGCCGCGAGTCTTGGAGAGTGGTCTTGTGGACGATGGCGAGTGCGCCGACCTGAGGCTGGGATCACCTCACCAGATGGCAGCCACTGGACGCGGCTGAGATCAATCTTGCGCGCGTCTAAGGAGCTTTAGACAGGACGGCGGCGACGCCCATCCTTGCGGTCATCTTGCCGATCATCGCGTCCATCATGATCGCCGCAGCGGGAGCTGCCACGGCCATCATCATGGTGGCGCGTCGGAGCACGAGACCGGCTGCGGAAGATGCGCTCCCGCCAGGAGGAGACTTGCCTATCATCGCCCCGGCCGTGTCGATCATCTCTGTCGTGGTCGTCGTCCTCGTCACGGCGGTGATGGTCGCTGTCGTCCCGACGTCGTGGAGCCGGCTCCAGCTTGTCGCGGACTCGCGGCTCACCATCCACCACGCCCATACGGATGGTGAAGGGCTGAGTATTAGGCCGCCGAGGGACCCAACCTGAGGCATCAGGCGTGTAGTCCTTGAGGAGGTCCATGTGGACTAGCATGCGCTTCTGGAAGACGGAGTGGCCGATGGCCGTCGAAGGAGCACCCCCAACACCGACGGCGATACGAGGGGCGAAAGTGACTTGCTGGACCTTGGGGATGGCCAAAGGATTCACTGACCATGCCCACAGCTTGAGGCGTGTGGTGTCCTCCTGACAGAGAGTGGTGGTGTCGAAGTAGTGGACAAAGGTGTTCTGGCCAAGCACCTGCGCTGCCACGGAATCGCTCCATGCATTCAGCAGAACGCTCTCGATGCAGAGATGAACATGGAAGTTGCCTTGAACCACGTCTGCCTGTGCGTCCACCCTCCAATTCGCCGCATGGATGTCAAGGCCGGCGTGGCGGAAGCGACCCGGGGACGCCGTGACCTTGCCGTGGTGATGCTCGTAGTAAAACAGGGCGAAGAAGTCCACAGGATAGTGTGGAACCACCTTGACATGCTCGATGCCGAACTGCACTTGGAGAGCCTCGCGTATCTCGGCGGCGTTGACAGACGGCCGATTCCCGCCCAACCAGATGAAGGCACCTAAGCTGGCAAGCCTTGCAGCGTTTGCCTCCATCTCCGGGAAGGTGACGACGACAACGTGGCCCACCTTCGAGCGTAGCGATGGGTCGCCGATGCGCACAGGCTGCCGCGACATGGCGCCCACAGCCAGGGGAGATTGAGGCCGTGGCGAGGACCTCTTCCCTGCTGCAGATGTTGGAGGAGATGCAGTAGGAGGCACCCGACGACGAGCAGCTGTAGCGGACGAAGATGAAGGAGCAACTGATGACAGGGGGTTGGAGCAGTCACGCGCCCTGTGACCAACCCGCCGGCAGCGGAGGCAAGTGAAGGGATTTCGGCAGTCAACTTTGTTGTGGGCCTTGAGGAGGCAATGATGGCAATCTCTATCTTTGTACTTGACGAAGTCGCGCTGCCCGGGAGGGGAATAAGAAGAAGCCGAGCACCGTCTTGAATGTTGGTGGGTGGGGAGCTCTCTCCACCAGTACGCAGGCCGTATCAGCTGCCACTCCGCCTCGCGGCTGGCCTCAGCGGAAAAGCCATGCCTTGACTCCTCAGCAGTAGGCGCAGGGCTCGAAGCACCATCTCGCGCAGAGCGCGGCTTGAAGGAGTTCCGCGCCGATTTAAGACATGGCCGGTGAGCACCATGAATAGGGGGAGGAGGAGGAGTGGCCTCCAGCAGGATATCATTAACGACAAAGCTTACCGAGCGAGCAGGCGCCGTCCCAGCACGAGCAACCGCAGTCGACGCAAGCGGTGGGGTGCCTGCTTGGGCAGGCGGATCTGGCATAGACCCCGCCAGCTGCGAGGAAAGGAACGCGGCCAATGCAGATCTGCCATACTGCGGCGAGGGGAACCTGGGGGGAACCACGGCGAGGACGAGGGGTTAGAATCCAGTGGGGAGGAGGCCGGGGTCTGAGAGGTGGTGGCTGCAGGCGTCAGAGCAACGCGCCGCAGGAGCGAGGGAGCGGGTGGGAGCATAGCGTTTTTCTCCTTTTTCCTCCATTCCAAAATATAGTGTGTCTGCGTTTTCCAAGGTCCAACTTTGATCATAAATTTAACCAACGAGACCGACTATGGCGGGAAAAAAATTATATAATTGAAAACTTATTTTAAATACGAATTTATTGGTATAACTTTTGCTCCCGCTGTAGTCAGTCTCGTTGGTTAAATTTTGTTGGGTAACGTAGCATGCAATTTAAAAAAAAATCCTACGCTCACGCCAGATCTATCTAGGAGATGCATAGCAATGAGAGAGGACAGTGTGTCCACGTACCCTCGTAGCCGAAGGCGGAAGTGTTAACTTAACGTGGTTGATGTAGTCAAACGTATTCTCGAATCAACCGATCAAGTACCGAACGTATGGCACCTCTGAGTTCTGCACATGTTCAGTTTGATAACGTCCCTCGATCTCTTGATCCAGAAGAGTGCGATGGAGTCGATGAGTTGCATCAGCACAACGGCGTGATGATGGTGTTGGTGATGTGATCCGCGCAGTGCTTCGCCTAAGCACTACGATGATACTACCGGAGGAGTTAACGGTGGAGGGGGGCACCGCACACGGCTAAGAAAATGTTCTTCCTTTGGGGTGCCCCATGCCCCCGTATATAAAGGAGGAGGGAAGGAGGCGGCCGGCCTAGAGGGGCGCGCCATGAGGAGAGTCCTACTAGGACTCCGAGTCCTAGTAGGATTCCCCTTTCCTTTTCCGGAGTAGCAAGGGGGAAAGGGAGAGGGAGTAGGAGAGGGAAAGGAGGGCACCGCCCCCTCCCCAAGTCCAATTCGGAATCCCATGAGGGGTGCGTGCGGCCACTGCTTGTGGGTTGTTCCCTCTCTCTCTCGTGGCCCATGTTGGCCCATTACTTCCCCGGGGGGTTCCGGTAACCTCCCGGTACTCCGAAGAATATCTGAAACTTCCCGAAACCATTCCGGTGTCTGAATGTAACCTTCCAATATATCAATCTTCACCTCTCAACCATTTTGAGACTCCTCGTGATGTCTATGATATCATCCAGGACTCCGAATGACATCCGGTCACCAAAACACATAACTCATATAATACCAATCATCATCGAACGTTAAGTGTGCGAAGACTTCGGGTTTGAGAACTATGTAGACATGACCAGGAAATCTCTCCGGTCAATAACCAATAACGGAATTTGGATGCTCATATTGGTTCCCACATATTCTACAAATATCTTTATCGGTCGAACCGCAATGTCAACATAGCTATTCCCTTTGTCATCGGTATGTTACTTGCCCGAGATTAGATTGTCGCTATCTCTATACCTAGTTCAATCTTGTTAACGGCAAGTCTCTTTACTCGTTCCGTAGTGCATCATCCCGTAACTAACTCATTAGTCACATTGCTTGCAAGGCTTCATATGATGTGCATTACCGAGAGGGCCCAGAGATACCTCTCTGATACTCGGAGTGACTAATCCTAATCTCGATCTATGCCAACCCAACAAACACGTTCGGAGATACCTGTAGAGCATATTTATAATCACCCAGTTACATTGTGACGTTTGATAGCACACAAGGCATTCCTCCGGTGTCCGGGGGTTGCATAATCTCATAGTCGGAGGAATATATATTTGACACGAAGAAAGCAGTAGCAATAAAACTGAACGATCATTATTATGCTAAGCTAACAGATGGGTCTTGTCCATCATATCATTCCACTAATGATATGATCCCATTATCAGATGACAACTCATGTCCATGGCTAGGAAACTTGACCATCTTTGATCAACGAGCTAGTCTAGTAAAGGCATACTAGGGACACATAGTTTGTCTATGTATTCACACATGTATTAACTTTCCGATTAATACAACTCTAGCATGAATAATAAACATTTATCATGAATAAGGAAATATAAAATAAAAACTGTATTATTGCCTCTAGGGCATCTTTCCTTCAGTATCCTACTTGCACTAGAGTCAATAATCTAGATTACATTGTAATGAATCTAACACCCATGGAGTCTTGGTGTTGATCATGTTTTGCTCGTGGAAGAGGCTTAGTCAACGAGTCTGCAATATTCGGATCCGTATGTATTTTGCAAATCTCTATGTATCCCTCCTTGATCAAATCTCGGATGGAGTTGAAGCGTCTCTTGATGTGTTTGGTCTTTTTGTGAAATCTGGATTCCTTCGCCAAGGCAATTGCTCCAGTATTGTCATAAAAGATTTACATTGGACCCAATGCACTAGGTATTACACCTAGATCGGATATGAACTCCTTCATCCAGACTCCTTCATTTGCTGCTTCCGAAGCAACTATGTACTCTGCTTCACACGTAGATCCCGCCACGACGCTCTGCTTGGAACTGCACCAACTGACAGCTCCACCATCCAATAAAAATATGTATCCGGATTTTGACTTAGAGTCATCCAGATCAGTGTCAAAGCTAGCACTGACGTAACCATTTACGACAAGCTCTTTGTCACCTCCATAAATGAGAAACATATCCCTAGTCCTTTTCAGGTACTTCAGGATGTTCTTGACCACTGTCTAGTGATCCACTCCTGAATTATTTTGGTACCTCCCTGCTAAACTTATAGCAAGGCACACATCAGGTCTAGTACACAACATAGCATACATGATAGAACCTATGGCTGAAGCATAGGGAATGATTTTCATTTTCTCTCTATCTTCTGCAGTGGTCGGGCATTGAGTCTGACTCAACTTCACACCTTGTAACACAGGCAAGAACCCTTTCTTTGACTGATCCACTTTGAACTTCTTCACAACTTTATCAGGGTATGTGCTTTGTGAAAGTCCTATCAAGCGTCTTCATCTATCTCTATAGATCTTGATGCCCAATATGTAAGCAGTTTCACCGAGGTCTTTCATTGAAACACTCTTATTCAAGTATTCCTTTATGCTATTCAGAAATTCTACATCATTTCCAATCAATAATATATCATCCATATAAAATATTATAAATGCTATAGAGCTCCCACTCACTTTCTTGTAAATACAGTCTTCTCCAAAAGTCTGTATAAAACCATATGCTTTGATCACCTCATCAAAGCGTATATTCCAACTCCGAGATGCTTGCACGAGTCCATAAATGGATCGCTAGAGCTTGCACACTTTGTTAGCACTTTTAGGATCGACAAAACCTTCTAGTTGCATCATATACAACTCTTCTTTAAGAAATTCATTAAGGAATGTAGTTTTGGCATCCATTTGCCAGTTTTCATAATCATAAAATGCGGCAATTGCTAACATGATTCGGATAGACTTAAGCATTGCTACGGGTGAGAACATCTCATCGTAGTCAACTCCTTGAACTCGTCGAAGATCCTTTGCAACAAGTTGAGCTTTATAGACAGTAACATTACCATCAGCGCTAGTATTCTTCTTGAAGATCCATTTATTCTCTATGGGTCGCCGATCATCGGGCAGATCCACCAAAGTCCACACTTTGTTCTCATACATGGATCCTATCTCGGATTTCATGGCCTCAAGCCATTTATCGGAACCTGGGCTCATCATTGCTTCTTCACAGTTTGTAGGTTCGTCATGATCAAGTAGCATGACTTCCAGAATAGGATTACTGTACCACTCTGGTGCGGATCATGCTCTGCCAGACCTATGAGGTTCTGTAGTAACTTGATCTGAAGTTTCATGATTTCTATGATTAGCTTCCTCTCCAATTGGTGTAGGCATCACAAGAACATATTTCTCGGATGATCTACCTTCCAAATTGAGAGCAGGTACAATTACCTCATCAGGTTCTACTTTCCTCCCACTCACTTCTATCGAGAGAAACTCCTCTAGAAAGGTTCCGTTCTTAGCAATAAAAATCTTGCCTTCAGACTTGTGGTAGAAGATGTACCCAAATGTTTCTTTAGGGTAACCTATGAAGACACATTTCACCGATTTGGGTTTGAGCTTATCAGGCTGAAGCCTTTTCACATAAGCATCGCATCCCCAAACTTTCAGAAACGACAGCTTAGGTTTGTTGCCAAACCACAGTTCATACGGTGTCATCTCAATGGATTTTGACGGTGCCCACTTTAAAGTGAATGCAACTGTCTCTAATGCATAACCCCAAAACGATAGTGGTAAATCGGTAAGAGACATCATAGATCACACCATATCCAATAAAGTCCAGTTATGACGTTCGGACACACCATTACGCTGTGATGTTCCAGGTGGCGTGAGCTGTGAAACTATTCCACATTGTTTTAAATGAAGGCCAAACTCGCAACTCAAATATTCTCCTCCATGATCAGATCGTAGAAACTTTATTTTCTTGTTACGATGATTCTCCACTTCACTCTGAAATTCTTTGAACTTTTAAAATGTTTCAGACTTGTGTTTCATTAAGTAGATATACCCATATCTGCTCAAATCATTTGTGAAGGTCAGAAAATAATGATACCCGCCACGAGCATCAACACTCATTGGACCGCACACATCGGTATGTATTATTCCCAATAAGTCAGTAGCTCATTCCATTGTTCCGGAGAACGGTGTTTTAGTCATCTTGCCCATAAGGCACAGTTCGCAAGTATTAAATGATTCATAATCAAGTGATTCCAAATGTCCATATTTATGGAGTTTCTTCATGCGCTTTATACCGATATGACCCAAATGGCAGTGCCACAAATAAGTTGCACTATCATTATCAACTTTACATCTTTTGGCATCAATATTATGAATATGTGTATCATCACGGTCAAGGTTCAATAGAAATAGACCACTCTTCAAGGGTGCATGACCATAAAAGATATTATTCATATAATAGAACAACCATTATTCTCTGATTTAAGTGAATAACCGTTTTGCACTAAACAAGATCCAGATATAATGTTCATGCTCAACGCTGGCACCAAATAACAATTATTCAGGTCTAAAACTAATCCCGAAGGTAGATGTAGACTTAGCGTGTCGACGGCTATCACATCGACCTTGGAACCATTTCCTACGCGCATCGTCACCTCGTCCTTGGCCAATCTTCGTTTAATCCGTAGTCCCTGCTTCGAGTTACAAATATGAGCAACCGAACCGGTATCAAATACCCAGGCACTACTACGACAATTAGTAAGGTACACATCAATAACATGTATATCATATATACCTTTGTTCACCTTGCCATCCTTCTTATCGGTCAAATACTTGGGGCAGTTCCGCTTCCAGTGACCAGT